>NC_092340.1:21920000-21947500 GCF_046630445.1 Rutidosis leptorrhynchoides
AAATAATGTTAATAATAATAATAGAAATAATGATAATGATAATAATATCAATATTACTAATATTAATGATAATAAATAATGATAATTACAATACTAACTATAAAAATGGTAATGATCGTATTACTAATGATAATAATGAAAATTATGATTTTTAATAATAGTACTTAATAATAATACTAATAATCACAAGTTACATGTTTCATTTTTTCATATTTATATAGTATATAATAATATTAATATTACAAATAATAATACTAATATTATTATTGATACTAATAATGAGCATAATACTAATAATATTAATGTAATAAATTATGCTTAGCAAATCTCATATTTATATGTAAGACCCAAATATTATCCTTGTATATAAGCGAAGTTACGATACTCGAAGCGGGGTTTTATTGTATATATTTAAATCATGGGAGAATTCTAAACTGGGGGAGTCGCGCGCCACGTGGCTATATGGCGCGTCGCGCCATCTGTCTGCGACAGATTCCCCTTTTCTTTTTAATTAGATATTTTGAGGGCATTTTGGTAAAATTACTTTGGGGCCCGAATTTAATGCCTTAGATCAGTTTGGGAGCCTCATTCACTCCATTCACAGCCACCTTATCATCTTCCATTCAAGTTTAGAGAGAGAGAGGAGGTTCTAGAGTGAGAAAACTCCATTAAAGGAAGAAGGAAGTCGAATCGAGTCTTGGTGCGAGTTCTAAAGTCGTTCATCTAGTCGCTAGCTACGTGGTGATTGTGTTGGTAAGTTATAAAACCCAATTTCTTACTTTAATTGTGTTTAAGGGTTAGGGTTGGGTTAGTGTTGCACACAAAACCCATTTACTAGTAAATTTGAGGGTTTTGGGTGAATTTGGGTCATGTAGATTCAAAGATGACCAATTAGAGTTTTCAAAGTATTAAATTATGTTTATAAGCCTAAATTGGTTAGTTAATGTACTAGCACACTTATATATATGTAAATGGGTGTAATGACCTTGAAATGGGTCAAATGGGTCTTTAATGACCTAAGTGGTCTTGCTAGTGTGAAATTGAGTTAACCTTGTGATTTAAGAATGTAATAAGACCATAATTGGCTAGAGTTAGGGTTTTTGGTGAAGTTAACCCATTATTAGGGTTAATGGTGCAAAATGGGTTGAAATTGCACTTTGGGTCAAAATGGCTTTAGAATGGTGAAAGAATTGGTTGACCAACTTGAGTTGCATTTAATAATATGTATAATGTGATTAGGTACGTTACATTGAGGTTTCTCAAGCTCGGGTATCTTTTCACAAGACTTTGAGGTGAGTGGAATAATTATATGCGTAGGTATATAATGTATCTATTTGTTGTAGCGTGAAATGTGTAGTGTCGAGGTGTTAAGAGACCACATTTCACGTGAAGAGTGTAGCATCGAGGTGTTAAGATGCCACTCGGGTGTAGCATCGAGGTGTTAAGATGCCACCTAGGAGTGTAGTGTCGAGGTGTTAAGACACCACTCCGTAAAATATGAGTGAAGAATCGAGGTGTTAAGATGCCACTCGGGGTGAAGTACCGAGGTGTTAAGGTGCCACCCTAGGGGTTAGTGGTGCAGGTGTTAAGTGCCCTAACGGATGTTATGAACACCGATGGTGTTTTCGCGAGCGCCGTTCCCTTGTACGATTGGTTAACCATGGTTATTTGTGTTGTAAGCATATTATATTATTCGAGTTATATTTATATGCGGTTGATATGCTAGCTCGTGGTATGGAGAATGATAGTTGTAATTTTGACGATAAGCTAATTGTGTTTACTAGCATGTTTGCGGTATTGTGTAAGTGTATGCAAGTAGGTATAATTATATATGTATTCGTATAATTATTGCATTCTCTAAGTTTTGCTTACCCTCTCATTGTTTACCTTTTTATAGGTTCGGTTGTGGACAAGGGTAAGGGCATCATCTTGGATTAGAGATCCCGTCGTTGCTAGAGAATGCTTTTGGGCTATTTAGCTTTTGGAGTATTGACCGAGACTTGGGTAGTTTAATCCCAAACACCATGCTCGTAGTGTAGTTTGGTACTTAAACTTTTGATGGTCGAAACTCATATTTTGAATTAAACTCGTAAAACGGCCGATGTGGGCCCCGCTTGTAAAACATCATTTTTATGTTTGAATCGTGATAGTTTTACATATTTAAATGTGTGGTTAAAAGCGTGTCGTCTAAAAATGTCGGGAACTAGTCGATCTTTTTCGCATTTGAAACTTTCTGGACAGGCCTGAATGGCGCGCCGCGCCGCCATCCTGGTGCGCCGCGCCACTTCACTGTACAGCAAAAAAAAAAATATTTTTATTTTCACGTGGTTGGGTCGCGGGTTGGTTTGGATTGTTACATTATATATATTATGTATTAAGTTAATAATACTGATATTAATATTGATATTTTTAATCCTAATGAAAGTAATAATAATATTAATATTATATTTTAACTTGTAATTACTTATAATATTTTAATGTTACAATCTATTATTTATGTAATGTTTACTAATTATATAATTAAATATTTATACAATATATATATATATATATATATATATATATATATATATATATATATATATATATATATATATATATATATATATATATATATATATATATATATATATATATATATATATATATATATAGAGAGAGAGAGAGATAAAAGTTCAAATGAGAACCAATAAAAAAGAAGAACTCCAAGAACTAATCATGTCCATTGAATATTTTGATCAAGGGTTATGATAATTTGTGGCATCATCGTAATAAATGGAACTTTATGTAAACCGTAAAAGGACAGTATAGGAAGTTAATATCAGATTATTTGAATTATTAAATAGGATATTAGTAGGTATCTAGTGATTTCAAACCAAAATTTTCAAAATCGTTTCTACACTCTCTAAAAAGCAGAAACCGTTCCACTTTCTCTTCCCAAAATATCTCCCCATCTATGCGTCTCCAGGAAGAAGATGAAGCAACAAAGGTTAAAAAAACGATGTTGATAATTATCGATGAAAGACACGTAGGCGATGCCGCGATGGTGATGACGATAGTAGCTATTAATATTTGTAGCAATTGTGCACTATTATTTTGCCGGGAAGCCTTTGTATATGGAAATCACAAACGAAATACGAAGACACGGAGTCGATGATTATGGACTTTACTTATTTGAATTTATGAGTTCAATTCATCAAATCAATGACATGTAAGGAAGATAAATAATATGATGCGCTGATAAAAAAATACGAAGACGACGATGATCTGAAGATCACGAACGAATAGCCCTTTAAATTCACAAAGAAGTTCACAAACGCCGTTGTTCAGAAGTGCACATGAAGTTAAACTTTAGTTATGTTGATGTCGTAAAGAGGGGGTATGAAATAGTTTATATTTTTACTAGGAAATACTATTAAATACGTGAAATACTATATATTTTTGATACGAAAAGCGATACAAATTACACAAGTTTTAATTATTTATTTACAAATGGGATATACCTAAACCTTGCTACAACACTATAGGCAGTGTACCTAATCGTAGAGTAGTATAGTTTTTAGTAAGTCCGGTTCGTTCCACAGGGAGCGGGCTTATTGCACACTATATTTTTAAACAACTATATTTGTACAAAATATATATAATTATATATAATAATATATAAAAGGGGGTTTACCGTTTAATGACCGGTTTGTCGATTTTATTTTTTAAGTGAAGCGTAAAGTAAATGACGATATTTAACTAACAATATAAAATAAATAACAATAATTAAAATGACAATAAATAAAAGTACGAAGAAATATGAAATAAAATATATTATGCTTATTTAAACTTCCGTAATCATGATGTTTGACGTGTTGATTTTTAGTCTATTGTCCTGGGTTAATTATCCTTTATCCTGGATGTATTTGAAACCTATCTGGTTTTTGTCCATAATAGTTCATCGGTCATAATTATAAACTGCCCGGCAAATTTAACCTTATACCCGAAGTCAAATATTCCAACTAACTGGGGATTCGAACTGTAACAAGGTCTTAATACTTTGCTTAATGAATACACCAGGTTATCGACTGTGTGTAAACCAAGGTTTTAATACTTTGTTAACAATTACACCAATTACCCTTGAATGTAATCCACCCCTGTTTTAATGAGTCCATTGACTATTAATCCATCCCCGTGTCTTGTCAAATGAACAATAATTCGTACTTATAAATATCCCGCCCATCGTGTCCGATTAAGCGTATGTGGTTATATATAGATACGTCAAATCAAAACCTTTATATTAAATTAACGAGGTACCGTTAATTTAATATAAAGCCCATTAATAGCCCACAGTCTAATTTCCACAAGTGTCGTTCTTTTGTCCAAACCCCAATTATGGTACAAAACCCAATTACCCCGTCTTTAATATTTAGCTCAACATCATGATTACTTCGGCTCAAATAAGCATAATAATAACTTAAGTACGAGACATTTAATTTAAAAAGGAGAACATAGCTTACATTGATTATTTATCGCGTAGTAGTACACAGACAGAGCTTCGACTTTAAAACCCGTAAAAATAACTTTTACATAACCCAAACTAATCTAATATAACACTAATCTATACTATATATATATATATATATATATATATATATATATATATATATATATATATATATATATATATATATATATATATATATATATATATATATATATATATTTATCTTATACTACGGAGTATTATTATTAATATATTTTTTTAAACTTGCAGAATTCGTGGCCTTTTATAGGGATTTCTGATTTTTCAAACTCCGCGAGTCGTTGAGTTTTTGGCCTTCAAACTCCGCGAGTCGTGGAGTTTGATTTTCCAGCTCACAAACTTTTGGCTCCTAGCTTGTCGACATAATAAATATATAAATATAAAATATAAATAATTAATATAATTATTTATATATTATATTATATTCTTGTGCATAGTAGACTTGTAATTTTTGCACCGATGCGTCGCGCGTTGAGAGTTGACTCATGTCCCGGTTCCGAATTTTCGAACGTCCTTGCGTACAATTTAATATCTTGTACTTTGCGTTTTGTAACTTGTACTCTTGTCATTTTTAGACGTTTTTCATCAATAAATTGAACCACTTGGATTGTATCTTGTACATTTGAGCTTTTTGGTCATTTGCGTCTTCAAATCTTCGTTTTCGCCTTTTGTCTTCGCACTTATTTAATATAAACGATTACAACTTACAATAGGAAAATTACAACTAAATAATTTACATATTGGGAGGATATTGCTACTAAATATATGTTCATTTGGAGCACTATCAAATATCCCCACACTTGAACGTTGCTTGTCCTCAAGCAATACAGAACTTGAAATTAAATCACACGAATCACTTCTTTATTCTTCACACTTTATACATCAGTGATTTTGATACGGCGGTATAAACAATGATAGTAACAATGTGGTTTACAGTCCCACATGACTATGAAAATGTAGATCCTTAAGGAAACATTTGATCTTTTTGAAAATTCAATCTAGCTTTTACCCTAGATAAGTTTTTCAGAATAACCCTTCACCGGTGTTTGCAAAATATTTTTGTGGGTTGTGTGGGTTTCAGATTTGAAAATTTTAGCTCAACACTTGTGGTTTTGTGTTACCCACTTGCTAACCTTGTGTTAGGAAAGCAACACGTCCAGTTCACTTGTCCCGTATATTACCTTTCGGCAAACTACCGTCCGATTGTAAAGGAAAGCGATGAACAAGCAACTGTTAAGGCAATGTCCCGTGACTTGCTTTTGATTATGGTCTATAACGTGTCGGATGCAATTACTATCCTTTGTAGGAGCAATAGTAAAGCTCACCCTTATAATTTTCCGGTCTGGCACAAGGTCCTGTCTTTGACCATGCTATGCAACCACTGTTCTTACGGTTGACACCCGATTTGGTTCAGGTGACCTAATGAATTCCAGGTGAATTCCTAGGATTTTACGTTCAATGGTAATGAACGCATTGAAAATAGGTTTTCAGAAAACAAATCGGTTTGTAATTTTGATCAAAATATTTTCTCGTTCAAGCTCGAGTTTAGATATCATTGAATTCCATGAGTTTGTAATTCTCAATCTTTAAGGTCAATCTCAAGGATTGAGTAATATCAGGCTTAAAAGCTGATTTTTAATCTTTAAGGAGATTATCCTTTCCGGGGGTCTGATTCATTAGTCTTATCAAGCTAATTTGCACGGCGCCCTCCCCATTTTACGAGACAAATCCTCTCATGGTTAGGATAAGTCTGACCACATGGCGACCCTGTTTGATGCTGAGGTCCGTGGATTTCCTACTAATTTTAGAGATGACTTTTCAAGATTTTTCGTCAACCTACAGCTGGTCTGGACGACAACTTCTTGACCTAAATCAAGAAGCGCGTGTCTTTTTTGGAAGACTTTACTTCATTTTAATGATGGAATTGATTCATCGTGTAGATCCATCTTTTCTTTTCTTTCATCGGGTAAAATAGTTAATTTAGTCCAAAACAAAAGCACCTGCAATAAACTTTACAGAAACATGTGCTAGATAGTTTTTAATTGAATAACTAGGTACATTCTCCCCACACTTAGTTTCTTTCTTTGCCTTTTTATTCTTAAATAAATAAATTCAAGCGTTTTAGGGTGTTTCTCAATTTATGTCCTTTCCGAGGTAACGATAATTTCGGTATTAACACCTAATTTTCACCGTTCATAAATATATACAAACATGATTTTAAATTCATTTAGTTGAAAATTTTTCAAATTTTCATAAAATTTGGCGTATAAACCCGAGAGAATTTATAACCCTTCCCCACACTTGAGATCATGCAATGCCCTCATTTGCATGAAATCAGACTCTAATTATAAATTCATGAGGGTGATTAGTGTAGAAAAGTGATTGAAAATACCCAGTTTGTAATTACAAAGCTCGTCAAATGATAGATGGCGCGCCTCATCGTTCATTCCTTCTTGTTTTATCACACATATTTTTCTTCAAAAACGGTTGCTTTTCTGAACTGTTTGTTAATCTTTGAATATACATATTTTACCCTAAATTATCATGCATTTTTATTAACGAGTTATGCACTAACTCGAACCCCGAATTTAACGTTAAGTGGGGTTAGACTTCCCCACACTTAGCTGACGACATGTGAAGTCAGTAGAATGAGTTCCACGAATTAGAGTAGTGAGCCAGTTATTTACATCTCGGGTGGTGTATAATATATCAATGGGTTTAAAGTTTAGCCTCGCCCGATTGTCACTACTTAATTCTTTTTTAAGTGTAGCTTTTAGTAAATGGATATGTCTCTTTTCTGGTTTTTGGTCAAATGGATCGATATACACCGACATACTTATTTCTATAGGGTGGACAATTCCTAATATTTCCTTCCTTTTATTCTCAGGATCAAAGTTTTCACCTCTATTACCCAATTGGGCGAAATTCGAGGTGTCATTATCTATTACAGCTCGTAGTTCATTTCCGGTGGATGACTCGTCTATTGAGAATATTGGGTTGGAAGGTTGTGGAATGGTGAAGTTCGGTTTGGCCTCGGGGGTAAAATTTTCAACGTTATCGTATTCCCAAGAGTACCAATTTGTCACCCTTACTTCTTCTTCATCATCCATTGATGGATCGATGATTTCGTCGGTAGAGGCTAATGTGTCGATATGTTGTGAAATTGGTAAGACTGAATAAAAAGTATCATCGGGATAGTTCGTGATTTCGGAGCTCTCGAATTCATCAAAATTAGATGATATGAGATTTTCTTGCACACGACTCCTCAGATCAACAGGTGTGTAGTCTGATAGAGTTTCAGCTTGCCGGTTTACGAACTCTCTCATTTGTTCATTTTGAGCATTGAGTTCTTCGAGTTTGATTTTCATATTGTCTAATAAATTTTCAGACACATAATTTTCCTCGTCTACTGGTTGTTGAGTTTGGAAATATTCTTGGGAATAATCCCAATTTGAATTGTATTCGTCATAATCATTCCATTCAGGTTCCATGGGTGCGTAATTTTCCATAGGAACGTAATAATAACATTCCCATGTTGAATGATAATCTCCACAGATTTCACAACCAGTTATTGTTTCGTCATTCGTGATTCAAGATTGACTGAACAAATTGTCATCAACACTCGGTTGAGAGTATTGATTTCGTATGTCGTAAAGAGTTTCCAAAATATCTTCGAGACTTTTCATAATGCGCTTATTACCAAATTTTAATTATCCTATTACTTATAAATATAAAAATTATATAAGTTATCAAATTAATAGACTTTTCTGCTTTTGCCCACGTATCGAATAGCCAATAGATGCAGCAGGGAGCCAGAACCCTTTAAATCGGAAGCTCACAACTCAGCCACTAACAAATCCAACTATTACTACGAAGCAGAAAATTTGGATGTCTATCAATTTAACCACTTAAAATAATTTTTCGTTTGGAATTATTAGAGAAGAAGTAGAGAAAATTTCTAAGTCCGAAAACTAGCGTGGCGAGAAATAAGAAAGAAAAAGAAGCGCGTCGAAAAATATCGAGAAATAAAAATAAGAATGTAGCGCGTCGTGACTTAAAAGGCACTAAAATTTTAAAATCGTCGCAAAATTCTAAAGCACCTAAATCTTAGTCTAAAGAAATAGCACTTAAGGGATTTTACGGCAAAGCCTAAAAATCTAAAAATAAAAATAAGCTACGGCAAAACTAAATTTAAAATTAACTACGAACGATAAAAATATTACGATTA
The DNA here is from genome assembly GCF_046630445.1 of Rutidosis leptorrhynchoides. Taxonomy (NCBI): domain Eukaryota; kingdom Viridiplantae; phylum Streptophyta; class Magnoliopsida; order Asterales; family Asteraceae; genus Rutidosis; species Rutidosis leptorrhynchoides. Next base: position 21,928,757 of record NC_092340.1, read on the forward strand.
CACTAAATAAAAGGATACAAAATATAAAAATAAAAAGTGATAAAATTACTTATTTTTATAAAAATATTATTTTTATATTTATTTTATAAAAGTATTAATTTATATATATAAATAAAACTATTTAAAATTTAAAATACAATTTAATTAAAAATTAAAACTAATTATATTAAACTAATAAAGTAATTAGGGTTTAAAAATAATAATAAATAATATTACTCCATAATTAAAGCGAAAATAGGGTTTCTGTCAGCGCGTCAGGGCGGCTCCGCGAGTCGTGGAGTTTTAAGCCTGCAAACTCCGCGAGTCGTGGAGTTTTCATTTTCGGTTTTTTTTTATATTGTTTTTCTAAAAATATATATAAATATATTTATACAAAAATAAATTAAAAATATAGAGTTTCGCCGACTTCCCCGGCAGCGGCGCCAAAAACTTGATGTCGTAAAGAGGGGGTATGAAATAGTTTATATTTTTACTAGGAAATACTATTAAATACGTGAAATACTATATATTTTTGATACGAAAAGCGATACAAATTACACAAGTTTTAATTATTTATTTACAAATGGGATATACCTAAACCTTGCTACAACACTATAGGCAGTGTACCTAATCGTAGAGTAGTATAGTTTTTAGTAAGTCCGGTTCGTTCCACAGGGAGCGGGCTTATTGCACACTATATTTTTAAACAACTATATTTGTACAAAATATATATAATTATATATAATAATATATAAAAGGGGGTTTACCGTTTAATGACCGGTTTGTCGATTTTATTTTTTAAGCGAAGCGTAAAGTAAATGACGATATTTAACTAACAATATAAAATAAATAACAATAATTAAAATGACAATAAATAAAAGTACGAAGAAATATGAAATAAAATATATTATGCTTATTTAAACTTCCGTAATCATGATGTTTGACGTGTTGATTTTTAGTCTATTGTCCTGGGTTAATTATCCTTTGTCCTGGATGTATTTGAAACCTATCTGGTTTTTGTCCATAATAGTTCATCGGTCATAATTATAAACTGCCCGGCAAATTTAACCTTATACCCGAAGTCAAATATTCCAACTAACTGGGGATTCGAACTGTAACAAGGTCTTAATACTTTGCTTAATGAATACACCAGGTTATCGACTGTGTGTAAACCAAGGTTTTAATACTTTGTTAACAATTACACCAATTACCCTTGAATGTAATCCACCCCTGTTTTAATGAGTCCATTGACTATTAATCCATCCCCGTGTCTGGTCAAATGAACAATAATTCGTACTTATAAATATCCCGCCCATCGTGTCCGATTAAGCGTATGTGGTTATATATAGATACGTCAAATCATAACCTTTATATTAAATTAACGAGGTACCGTTAATTTAATATAAAGCCCATTAATAGCCCACAGTCTAATTTCCACAAGTGTCGTTCTTTTGTCCAAACCCCAATTATGGTACAAAACCCAATTACCCCGTCTTTAATATTTAGCTCAACATCATGATTACTTCGGCTCAAATAAGCATAATAATAACTTAAGTACGAGACATTTAATTTAAAAAGGAGAACATAGCTTACATTGATTATTTATCGCGTAGTAGTACACAGACAGAGCTCCGACTTTAAAACCCGTAAAATAACTTTTACACAACCCAAACTAATCTAATATAACACTAATCTATACTATATATATAAGATAAATAAATAAATAAATATATATATATATATATATATTAGTATATATATATATATATATATATATACTATATATATATATATATATAAATTTTCAACGTTATCGTATTCCCAAATGAACATATATTTAGTAGCAATATCCTCCCAATATGTAAATTATTTAGTTGTAATTTTCCTATTGTAAGTTGTAATCGTTTATATTAAATAAGTGCGAAGACAAAAGGCGAAAACGAAGATTTGAAGACGCAAATGACCAAAAAGCTCAAATGTACAAGATACAATCCAAGTGGTTCAATTTATTGATGAAAAACGTCTAAAAATGACAAGAGTACAAGTTACAAAACGCAAAGTACAAGATATTAAATTGTACGCAAGGACGTTCGAAAATTCGGAACCGGGACATGAGTCAACTCTCAACGCGCGACGCATCGGTGCAAAAATTACAAGTCTACTATGCACAAGAATATAATATAATATATAAATAATTATATTAATTATTTATATTTTATATTTATATATTTATTATGTCGACAAGCTAGGAGCCAAAAGTTTGTGAGCTGGAAAATCAAACTCCACGACTCGCGGAGTTTGAAGGCCAAAAACTCAACGACTCGCGGAGTTTGAAAAATCAGAAATCCCTATAAAAGGCCACGAATTCTGCAAGTTTAAAAAAATATATTAATAATAATACTCCGTAGTATAAGATATATATATATATATATATATATATATATATATATATATATATATATATATATATATATATATATATATATATATATATATATAGTATAGATTAGTGTTATATTAGATTAGTTTGGGTTATGTAAAAGTTATTTTTACGGGTTTTAAAGTCGAAGCTCTGTCTGTGTACTACTACGCGATAAATAATCAATGTAAGCTATGTTCTCCTTTTTAAATTAAATGTCTCGTACTTAAGTTATTATTATGCTTATTTGAGCCGAAGTAATCATGATGTTGAGCTAAATATTAAAGACGGGGTAATTGGGTTTTGTACCATAATTGGGGTTTGGACAAAAGAACGACACTTGTGGAAATTAGACTGTGGGCTATTAATGGGCTTTATATTAAATTAACGGTACCTCGTTAATTTAATATAAAGGTTTTGATTTGACGTATCTATATATAACCACATACGCTTAATCGGACACGATGGGCGGGATATTTATAAGTACGAATTATTGTTCATTTGACAAGACACGGGGATGGATTAATAGTCAATGGACTCATTAAAACAGGGGTGGATTACATTCAAGGGTAATTGGTGTAATTGTTAACAAAGTATTAAAACCTTGGTTTACACACAGTCGATAACCTGGTGTATTCATTAAGCAAAGTATTAAGACCTTGTTACAGTTCGAATCCCCAGTTAGTTGGAATATTTGACTTCGGGTATAAGGTTAAATTTGCCGGGCAGTTTATAATTATGACCGATGAACTATTATGGACAAAAACCAGATAGGTTTCAAATACATCCAGGATAAAGGATAATTAACCCAGGACAATAGACTAAAAATCAACACGTCAAACATCATGATTACGGAAGTTTAAATAAGCATAATATATTTTATTTCATATTTCTTCGTACTTTTATTTATTGTCATTTTAATTATTGTTATTTATTTTATATTGTTAGTTAAATATCGTCATTTACTTTACGCTTCACTTAAAAAATAAAATCGACAAACCGGTCATTAAACGGTAAACCCCCTTTTATATATTATTATATATAATTATATATATTTTGTACAAATATAGTTGTTTAAAAATATAGTGTGCAATAAGCCCGCTCCCTGTGGAACGAACCGGACTTACTAAAAACTATACTACTCTACGATTAGGTACACTGCCTATAGTGTTGTAGCAAGGTTTAGGTATATCCCATTTGTAAATAAATAATTAAAACTTGTGTAATTTGTATCGCTTTTCGTATCAAAAATATATAGTATTTCACGTATTTAATAGTATTTCCTAGTAAAAATATAAACTATTTCATACCCCCTCTTTACGACATCAACATAACTAAAGTTTAACTTCATGTGCACTTCTGAACAACGGCGTTTGTGAACTTCTTTGTGAATTTAAAGGGCTATTCGTTCGTGATCTTCAGATCATCGTCGTCTTCGTATTTTTTTATCAGCGCATCATATTATTTATCTTCCTTACATGTCATTGATTTGATGAATTGAACTCATAAATTCAAATAAGTAAAGTCCATAATCATCGACTCCGTGTCTTCGTATTTCGTTTGTGATTTCCATATACAAAGGCTTCCCGGCAAAATAATAGTGCACAATTGCTACAAATATTAATAGCTACTATCGTCATCACCATCGCGGCATCGCCTACGTGTCTTTCATCGATAATTATCAACATCGTTTTTTTAACCTTTGTTGCTTCATCTTCTTCCTGGAGACGCATAGATGGGGAGATATTTTGGGAAGAGAAAGTGGAACGGTTTCTGCTTTTTAGAGAGTGTAGAAACGATTTTGAAAATTTTGGTTTGAAATCACTAGATACCTACTAATATCCTATTTAATAATTCAAATAATCTGATATTAACTTCCTATACTGTCCTTTTACGGTTTACATAAAGTTCCATTTATTACGATGATGCCACAAATTATCATAACCCTTGATCAAAATATTCAATGGACATGATTAGTTCTTGGAGTTCTTCTTTTTTATTGGTTCTCATTTGAACTTTTATCTCTCTCTCTCTCTCTCTCTCTCTCTATATATATATATATATATATATATATATATATATATATATATATATATATATATATATATATATATATTGTATAAATATTTAATTATATAATTAGTAAACATTACATAAATAATAGATTGTAACATTAAAATATTATAAGTAATTACAAGTTAAAATATAATATTAATATTATTATTACTTTCATTAGGATTAAAAATATCAATATTAATATCAGTATTATTAACTTAATACATAATATATATAATGTAACAATCCAAACCAACCCGCGACCCAACCACGTGAAAATAAAAATATTTTTTTTTTGCTGTACAGTGAAGTGGCGCGGCGCGCCATTCAGGCCTGTCCAGAAAGTTTCAAATGCGAAAAAGATCGACTAGTTCCCGACATTTTTAGACGACACGCTTTTAACCACACATTTAAATATGTAAAACTATCACGATTCAAACATAAAAATGATGTTTTACAAGCGGGGCCCACATCGGCCGTTTTACGAGTTTAATTCAAAATATGAGTTTCGACCATCAAAAGTTTAAGTACCAAACTACACTACGAGCATGGTGTTTGGGATTAAACTACCCAAGTCTCGGTCAATACTCCAAAAGCTAAATAGCCCAAAAGCATTCTCTAGCAACGACGGGATCTCTAATCCAAGATGATGCCCTTACCCTTATCCACAACCGAACCTATAAAAAGGTAAACAATGAGAGGGTAAGCAAAACTTAGAGAATGCAATAATTATACGAATACATATATAATTATACCTACTTGCATACACTTACACAATACCGCAAACATGCTAGTAAACACAATTAGCTTATCGTCAAAATTACAACTATCATTCTCCATACCACGAGCTAGCATATCAACCGCATATAAATATAACTCGAATAATATAATATGCTTACAACACAAATACCCATGGTTAACCAATCGTACAAGGGAACGGCGCTCGCGAAAACGCCATCGGTGTTCATAACATCCGTTAGGGCACTTAACACCTGCACCACTAACCCCTAGGGTGGCACCTTAACACCTCGGTACTTCACCCCGAGTGGCATCTTAACACCTCGATTCTTCACTCATATTTTACGGAGTGGTGTCTTAACACCTCGACACTACACTCCTAGGTGGCATCTTAACACCTCGATGCTACACCCGAGTGGCATCTTAACACCTCGATGCTACACTCTTCACGTGAAATGTGGTCTCTTAACACCTCGACACTACACATTTCACGCTACAACAAATAGATACATTATATACCTACGCATATAATTATTCCACTCACCTCAAAGTCTTGTGAAAAGATACCCGAGCTTGAGAAACCTCAATGTAACGTACCTAATCACATTATACATATTATTAAATGCAACTCAAGTTGGTCAACCAATTCTTTCACCATTCTAAAGCCATTTTGACCCAAAGTGCAATTTCAACCCATTTTGCACCATTAACCCTAATAATGGGTTAACTTCACCAAAAACCCTAACTCTAGCCAATTATGGTCTTATTACATTCTTAAATCACAAGGTTAACTCAATTTCACACTAGCAAGACCACTTAGGTCATTAAAGACCCATTTGACCCATTTCAAGGTCATTACACCCATTTACATATATATAAGTGTGCTAGTACATTAACTAACCAATTTAGGCTTATAAACATAATTTAATACTTTGAAAACTCTAATTGGTCATCTTTGAATCTACATGACCCAAATTCACCCAAAACCCTCAAATTTACTAGTAAATGGGTTTTGTGTGCAACACTAACCCAACCCTAACCCTTAAACACAATTAAAGTAAGAAATTGGGTTTTATAACTTACCAACACAATCACCACGTAGCTAGCGACTAGATGAACGACTTTAGAACTCGCACCAAGACTCGATTCGACTTCCTTCTTCCTTTAATGGAGTTTTCTCACTCTAGAACCTCCTCTCTCTCTCTAAACTTGAATGGAAGATGATAAGGTGGCTGTGAATGGAGTGAATGAGGCTCCCAAACTGATCTAAGGCATTAAATTCGGGCCCCAAAGTAATTTTACCAAAATGCCCTCAAAATATCTAATTAAAAAGAAAAGGGGAATCTGTCGCAGACAGATGGCGCGACGCGCCATATAGCCACGTGGCGCGCGACTCCCCCAGTTTAGAATTCTCCCATGATTTAAATATATACAATAAAACCCCGCTTCGAGTATCGTAACTTCGCTTATATACAAGGATAATATTTGGGTCTTACATATAAATATGAGATTTGCTAAGCATAATTTATTACATTAATATTATTAGTATTATGCTCATTATTAGTATCAATAATAATATTAGTATTATTATTTGTAATATTAATATTATTATATACTATATAAATATGAAAAAATGAAACATGTAACTTGTGATTATTAGTATTATTATTAAGTACTATTATTAAAAATCATAATTTTCATTATTATCATTAGTAATACGATCATTACCATTTTTATAGTTAGTATTGTAATTATCATTATTTATTATCATTAATATTAGTAATATTGATATTATTATCATTATCATTATTTCTATTATTATTATTAACATTATTTTGATTAGTAATATTATTATTATTTTCTATTATCTGTATATTTTTTTATAAAAACTAATAATAATATTATTATTAATATATTTAGTATTATTTATAAATTCTTAATATTAATATTAAATATAAATAATATGTCATAGGATCACTTTTCTGTTGAGGTCCCAATCGAGCTGTATCAAATTGATTCTACAAATCTCAATCTTAGTACGAACCAGAAATCAAACATCAGTATAATCCAAATTCTGTTTAAGTTCTTTATCCACTTTAATTATTTTATTTTATTCTGTTCCTGCTCGTGACTTAATTTCCTCGACTGTAACCCAATATAAACGGATCAATTCATGGAGTATTACAGTTATTTAGTTTTATTATCACTACCAATATCAAATACAACAACCTGTAGCTGTTTAAAATAATTAAGTTCATCAAATTTATTTAAAATAAAAGTTCAAGCTCTGTTCTTCAACTTTTTAGTCATATCTCGAATTCGAATCAATATAAAAAATGTAACAACGCAGTTAAGTTAGGAATGTTTCACTTAAACTATCTGAAAAATCTCAAGTCCCAATTCTTTCTATTGAGTTTCAATTTTTGAGTCAAAGTTTATTGTCAAAAAGTCAAACGAATCGTTCATCGCAAAATTCGAGTTTGTTTTGATGTTTCCAGTTAAATTGAAGATTTCAATAGCTTTTAGGAATGATTTGGAAAATATTTCATGAAGGAATCGGGACCTAAAAAGCTTAAAATCGAAAATCATTTTTTTTCAATGTATAGCAACGGTAGCAAGGAGGGCTGTGTAATTTTTTTTTTTTGCTCGTTTATTTTTTTTTCTTTCAAAATACCCTTGTTAGTTTATTGATTGTTTACAAGTCTCAATTAAAAATATAATTTCGTTGTTGTAATGGATGGATTGGTTCTTGGTCGTCTGAGTTAAGGAAGGTTGAGGAAGAAATTGAAACAGTTTAAAAGGGTTTATGTGACGACTCTGTCAAAACACTTAACGGCTCCGTCACTTGGTCCCACAGCTTGATCGAAACTCTATATGAATTTAATAAAACAACCTTGCATTCTTTATTTAAAAAAAAAATGATTTCCTATAAAGGAAATCTACTAAAATGTATAAGTTTAGAAAAACTATACAATAATACTTTAACCAAAAGTTGACCAAAACAAAGTCAACAAACAACCACTATTTAATGTAACAAAATAGAATGCAAGTTAATGTTTAACAAAAGCTGCCATCATAAATATGCAGACTCTCTAAGCACAGCGGAAGCAATCAATCATGAACCTGAGAATAAAACATGCGAGTAACTGTCAACAAAAATGTTGAGTGAATAATAGGTTTAATATTGCAAACAATATTTAATTTAAACAATAAAAATTTATGTTTGAAAACATAAAAGTCCTTTTTAAACCACCAAATTATATGCTAGAAAACATATAATAAAACATTATTCCATTTTCCGTGAGCCACCTGGTAACCACTTAACCCTTTATTTACCCTTGCCAAACACAATAAATAATATACACCGAACAAGTGTATCTACAACAAAATACGAAGTACTAAACATTCCGATAACAAATTGCTAGCGCGACTAGCTCGAAATGGGGTTGTCAAACCCGATAGATCTATCCATAGGATTCGCGTTCACCAGTAGAAACCAGTGATTACAGTTACCAGACTAGGGAATATTTTTGTTCAACTCACAATGAATAATTTAAACCAACTTTCACTTGTGTCCAGAATATAAAATAAATTGCATGTATTCTCATCCCAAAAGATTTAAAATATAAAAATGGGACTATAACTCACCTTAATAGCAAACGAAGTAACCACACAAACATGCGAACAGCAAATGAAGTAAAGTGATCAGGAATGATCACAACGCCGACCTATAAATAAAGCAGGTCGATATAAATAACTAACTTAGGTCAAGTCTTAGTATGATAGCTATTGTACATGTTGCAAGTAGACATAGAGCAATACTCAACATGCATCGGTTTGATCGGAACAGCGTACGGACACACACTTTCTATTTTTAGAAAGTTTCTATTTTTAGCAGGTTTCCATTTTTGGAAAGTTTCTATTTTAGGAAAGTTTCTATTTTTGGAAAGTTTATATTTTTGGAAAGTTTCTATTTTTGGAAAGTTTCTATTTTTGGAAAGTTTCCAAATTTAGAAAGTTTCTATTTTTAGAAAGTTTTAAGTTAGGAAAGTTTCCTTATTTAGAAAGTCAACAGAAGTCAACTGAAAGTCAAAGTCAACCGAAAGTCAACTCAAAAGTCAACCTTGGTCAAACATAGTCAACATTAGTTTTAAAAGTGCATGTTATAATAATAACATAAGTTATAACGTTTATTAAAGTTAAATATGTCTAATTATGTCATAACATAAATTTAATTAAATTAAAATGAATTATTAAAGTTAATATAAGTTTAAATGATATAATTAATATAACATAAGTATTTAATTAATTAATTAAATATTAGTCATAATATAAGTATTATTCATTAATAATAAATTTTAAATTATATCATAAGTATTATTAATTAATAATGAATTATTAATCATATCATAAGTTTCTAATTATAATCATTAAATCATAAGTATTTAATAATTAAATTATAATTAAATAATAACTAAGCCTTATAATAATTAAATAATTAATTAATCCTTATTATAAGTCTTATTTAATACTTATCATAAGTATTTTCCATTAATAATGAAAGTATTATTAATCACAAGTTTAATTAAAATGTTAATTAAATCATAAGTATTAATTAAATGATATAATAAATATATATCATAAGTCTTAAATAATAATAATAATTACTTTTTATATCATAAGTAATTAAATGATAATGAAATCCATTATTTATATCATAAGTTTAATAATAAATCCCAAGTTTTAAATCAAAAGTTCATCGGGTCGTATCCTGAGCCCCGGGTGTCGGTTTTCGGCGAGCCTTACATATATCTCCGCCTAAGCAAACCACTCGACACTTTGGTACACTCAAGAACATACCATGAACAGCCCACAAGTCGTGATATACAGCCAATACACTACTTGGAACTTCAATTCAATCAAAAACGTGTTTTAGACGTAACGGGTGATACGTGGCTCGGATTGAGATGACCCGAACATGAAAGTTCGCCCCACCATCAGTCCTAACACACTAACACACCCTAAAGTCACCAAATATGGTCACAAAGTCGGACCAAACCTGGTTCATACCAAAATCACATTTCAATCTTAACAAAATACCACTTTGCTCGTATCTAGGGCTCCGGGAATCGAAACGACATGAATCCGGAGTCTAAAATTAATGTCTTGATGAGAGGAACTCATTTATATACTTTATTTTATGATCAAAATCAGTTACAATATCAGAAACACACGAAAAAGCTGCTGTCCCAATTTTATCAAACCGAAAAAATATGCAATCGAGCAATTCTACGCATACAATCAACAATACAATAACATATTATCATCATACTATCAATATAACATGTAAAAACAGAAAAAAAATTGAAAAATTGAAAATCTAGTGTTAGGGTTTATACCCTAATCAACAATCAAGTAATATGAACGCGTAGAGATCGTTGTGTAGAATCCGAATATGTGAATGATTTCTTGATCCAAGTATTATTTGATGAAGATGATTATGGATTATGGTGGTGGTGGTGACGGCTAGGGAGGGAGAAGAGGAGAGAGCACCAAATGAATTTTAGGGTTGATAAAATTAGGAATAAAATGTGAAAATGAGGAGAATTGCAAAAATGAAAGGGGTATACCCCCTCCCCATGGGGTGTCCGTCCAAAATCAATGGGGTGGGCCCCATTTCTGGGCCAAATTGATGCTAAGATAAATTGCTTGTGGCCCGGATGCCCGAACGAAGCCCTAAACGCGAAAACACCGCTACGCGATTGATTTTTCGGAGAGATAACAAATACGCGACGAATAAAATATATAAACACTATATATGATCATATGACATTAAAATATCATATTTAAAATAATTAGGACTTAAAAATCCCAAAAGCTCGACCGTTGGTTTGAAAACCGAAAAGATTCGCCGGATAGAAATCCGCGACACGTAGAAACGTACAATTAAAGATATGAATACAAATATTCATATAACACATAATAATTAATATATTACTATAAAATAATAATATAGATCATAAAAATGACGTGGCACGAATAACAATTAACGGTTGTTAAATAATTAACGGCAAAAGATAACGGAAAAAGTCTGGTCGTGACAGTACCTTCCCGTTACGGAAATTTCGTCCCGAAATTTAAGCAGGTGCAGGGGTTGACTCAACATTTGGGAACAAATGCGGGTACTTCTGCCTCATCTAATCTTCACGCTCCCAAGTGAACTCGGGACCATTCGTTCCATCTAACTCGAACAATAGGAATTCTACTCTGTTTAAGAGTCTTAACCTTTCGATCCATAATTTCAACAGGTTCCTTAAAAGAAAAAGTAGTTTCTTATCAACATGAAGTCCCTCCATAGGAATGGTTTCCTCGGCCTCGGCCAAACACTTCTTTAAATTCGATACATGAAAAACATCGTGAACAGCACTGAGTTCTTGTGGCAATTTCAAACGATAAGCCACGGGTCCAACTCTCTCAATAATTTCAAAAGGTCCAACAAATCGAGGATTCAACTTTCCCCCTTTTACCAAAACGTATCACGCCCTTCCAAGGCAATACCTTCAACATAACACGATCACCGACCTGAAATTCAATATCGTTCCTTCTCTTATTGGCATAGCTCTTTTGCCGACTTCTGACGGTTCTCAATCCTTCCTTAATCTGTACGATCTTCTCGGTAGTCTCATGAATAATGTCTGGACTTGTGAGTTGAGCATCCCCAACCTCATTCCAACAGACAGGAGACCTACACTTTCTACCATACAGAGCTTCAAACTGTGCAGCTTTAATACTTGCATGATAGCTGTTGTTATAAGAAAGCTTAGCCAACGACAAGTATCTATCCCTACAATTACCAAAATCAATTACGCATGCCCTCAACATGCCTTCTAACGTTTGGATGGTCCTTTAATTCTGACCGTCCGACGGTGGATGATAAGCGGTGCTCATATCCAATTTAGTTCCCAAAGCATCTTGTAAAGACTGCCAAAACCACGCCGTAAATCGACTGTCTTGATCCGAAATAATAGATACGGGAACACCATGCCTCAAAACAATTTCCTTCAATTATAAACGGGTAAGCTTCTCCCTCGAATCAGTTTCCTTAATCGGTAAGAAATGAACTGATTTTGTGAGTCGGTCACAATCACCCAAATGGCGTCGTAACCACCCACAACTCACAATAACTTCGTAATAAAATCCATTGTAATACCTTCGCACTTCCACTCGGGAATCTCAGGTTGCACCAAAAGTCCAGACGGTTTCTAATGTTCAGCCTTAACCTTAGCACATGTCAAACAGTTAACCACATACGTAGCCATATCAGCTTTCAAATTAGGCCACCAATACAGCTCCTTAAGATCATGATACATCTTTCCTGAACCAGGATGAATAGAGTACCCATACTTATGAGCCTCATCTAAAACAAGTTTCGTAGATCACCAAACTTCGGAACCCAAAGGCATCCCGCAAAAATACCGAGTGCCATCGGTTCGTACCTCAAACTGTCTACTTAGGCCTTTGACCTTCCCGTTACGAAATTTTCCTCCTTCAAGGCTTCTTGTTGAGCTGCAAGAATCTGCCTTGCGAGGTTTGTTCGTATGGTCATATTCAAGGCCCTAAACTTACGAGGTTCAACTCTCTCTTTTCGACTCAAAGCATCGGCTACAACATTTGCCTTTCCAGGATGATATACAAGTTCAAAATCATAATCATTCAACGTCTCAACCCATCTTTGCTGTCTCATATTTAGCTGTTTTTGATCAAGAATATGTTGAAGACTTTTGTGGTCAGTGTACACTGCACATTTGACCCCATATAAGTAATGTCTCCAATTCTTGAGTGCGAATATAACAACTCCCAATTCTAAATCATGGGTTGTATAATTCTGCTCGTGGATCTTCAACTGACATGACGCATATGCAATAACCTTCTTTCATTGCATCAAAACACACCCAAAGCCTTGACGCGAAGTATCACAATAAACAACAAAATCATAATTACCCATAGGTAGTGACAATATCGGAGCGGTAGTCAACTTCTTCTTCAAAATTTGAGAAGCAGTCTCTTGTTCATCCTTCCACTCATACTTCTCCCCCTTATGCGTTAAAGCAGTCAGAGGTGTCGCTATACGAGAGAAATCTTGAATGAACCTTCTATAATATTCTACCAATCCTAGAAACTGACGGATCTGAGTAGGAGTTTTCGGAGTTTCCCACTTTTCGATCGCCTCAATCTTAGCAGGATCAACTTGTATTCCCTGTTTACTAACAATATGTCCAAGGAATTGAACTTCTCTTAACCAGAAAGCACACTTAGAGAATTTAGCGTACAACTCTTCTTTTCTCAATAAATCAAGCACCAACTTCAAATGTTCTTCGTGCTCTTCATCACTCTTGGAATAAATAAGGATATCGTCGACGAAAACAATAACGAATTTCTCCAGATAGGGTCTACAAACGTGGTTCATTAGGTCCATGAACACAGCAGGTGCATTTGTCAATCCGAACAGCATAACAAGAAACTCAAAGTGACCGTAACGGGTGCGAAAAGCAGTTTTCGAAACATCAGATTCTTTAACACGCAACTGATGATAACCGGAATGAAGATCGATTTCAGAATAAACGGACAAACCTTGAAGTTGATCGAACAGATCATCAATTCTCGGAAGAGGGTAACGGTTCTTAACTGTAAGCTTGTTCAACTCGCGATAATCACTATACCATCGGAACGAACCACCCTTCTTCTTTACAAACAAAACAGGAGCTCCCCAAGGGGACGAACTGGGATGAATGAAATGTAGTTGCAACAATGAGGGAAGAAATATATGAAGTAGTCACTTCGGTGGCATAGATATTTAAGGCAATTCTCTCGAAGGAGATAACGAGGATCATGGACTTCAAGGTAAATTTTGATTACATTTCCGAAAGGAAGACGTACGAAAGGTGTGATATTTCAACGAGAGTGAACTTCCTTGTACAATGAGCGAGGCAATCTAGGATTCATCCATATTCTTAAATTTATGTGCGGATGAAAAGAACGCGAATCATGGGTTATAAAGAATGGCCGACTCCAGGTTAGATGAATCTCCAAAAATAATTTCGTGCACCCTAAAGTATCGAATCCTAGGATTGATGTTTACGAGGGTGTTGCGGTTGACAGCAAAAATTGAGAGTAGAAACTCCTCAAACGGTCTAGAGTAATATATATCCATGATACCCATTATAACAACAGTTGGGGTAGAAACCCACCTAGCGCCTTTTCTACAATAAGGTGACCATCGAGGGTACCCCAGAAAATTGATTTATCGGTCCGCGTTTCGGCCATGTCCAACCATAAGAGATAAAATCTAATGAGCGCAAAGACTCTCCAACAAATTTACAAAGCCGGCCCCCAAAGTGGTGTATGAGTTTCTATCAATGAACTTAATGGTAAGTTTCATCCTTAAACGGAGGATGAGGAGAACTGTGATCCAAACATTCGGTAGAGTAATGCAAAAATTCTAATGTAATCAATCAAAGGAGTTTTGAAAAAGCTTGAAACGTCTGATGTAACCCCATAAATGGAACGAAGCTCTTAGTAAATTTAGAAGTATGTACAACGTGTACCATTTTACGTAAATCAATTTGAGTTAACTAAACAACTCAACAAGAGTGGTTTTTAAAATAATTTTGAAGGTATAATTTAGTGTATAATAGCCAAAATAGGTAAGGGTAAATTAGTCCATTTGAATTCATACGTACATATATGATTTTATAAATAGTATACATGACAAAATATTTCATTACTTCTATTCGCCCATAAATCTCGTGAGAACCGCCCAATTGCACAAATGTGTAAAAATTTTAATGAAAAGCAGGGTATCCGCATTACAGAGGTTACGAGTTGAAGTAAGATCGTTAAAGCTCGGGTGATGGACTTGAATCGTCTTGCGACATCTAATCAATAAATGCTACGAGGTCATGAAAACCAATGAGTTAAATATTGTTTTGACTATTATCAGGACATAAGTCCTTGGGCCAAAACTCTTCACGTGCGAAGCTGTCACTAACAAGCGAGTTATGAATGATAAAACATAGGGTAAGTAGTTCGGTTAAGACGAGTCTCTCGTATATCAACAAATAAGATAATGAGTATCTTCCTTACTCATGTAACAACGTTAGAATTTCCGAATGAGTGGTGTATAAATTTTCTCTGACTCGCTTTCTATTCCTCATGTCACAATATTGGGACTTTTTTTTATGAATTAACGTAATATAATCACGTTGGCCTGACGCCATTATATTTCACTAACTAATAGTTCCATTCCAATATCACTACATAAGGTCAGGACACGTGGTCAACCTCGAATTTCAACACAATTTCCCTAAAACAATTTCTTAACAATGTGCTAAGGATAGCACAAGAGACAAAGACATCGAAAGTAATGAATAGGAATAACGATGACATAAAAATGTCTTTGAAGTACCAAGAATCTCTAAAAGTCAAGAATGACGTTTTCCGGTTCAAAAACCAAAGCACATAGGCACAACGACACAAGGACACATAATATAACAAGAATGTTATATACATAAACATAATAGCTGACATTGAAATGCCGAGCATTTAGAAGTCAAGAATGACATCTCGCGTAATATAACTCAAGCGTTATATACATAATCATAATAGATGACATAGAAATGTCGAGAATTTCAGAAGTCAAGAATGACATCCATCGGTTTTACTACCCGAGGTGTTCTTATAAGGATAAGTTCGCATGAGTCGAAGAATACGTTTAAATCAGAATGGGAGTTCCTCCCGGATTCAGAACATAACCAGATGTATGTATGATAACAATATACATACTAATACGATACAAATAATCATATATAGTAATATATAATAGGCCGGGCTGTAGACTAGACTCACTAATGCACCCTATTGACTCGGGTAACGACATCAATGCAGCCTAATTCCCTACAACCAGAGCTCTGATACCAACTGTGACGACTCTGTCAAAACACTTAACGGCTCCGTCACTTGGTCCCACAGCTTGATCGAAACTCTATATGAATTTAATAAAACAACCTTGCATTCTTTATTTAAAAAAAAAATGATTTCCTATAAAGGAAATCTACTAAAATGTATAAGTTTAGAAAAACTATACAATAATACTTTAACCAAAAGTTGACCAAAACAAAGTCAACAAACAACCACTATTTAATGTAACAAAATAGAATGCAAGTTAATGTTTAACAAAAGCTGCCATCATAAATATGCAGACTCTCTAAGCACAGCGGAAGCAATCAATCATGAACCTGAGAATAAAACATGCGAGTAACTGTCAACAAAAATGTTGAGTGAATAATAGGTTTAATATTGCAAACAATATTTAATTTAAACAATAAAAATTTATGTTTGAAAACATAAAAGTCCTTTTTAAACCACCAAATTATATGCTAGAAAACATATAATAAAACATTATTCCATTTTCCGTGAGCCACCTGGTAACCACTTAACCCTTTATTTACCCTTGCCAAACACAATAAATAATATACACCGAACAAGTGTATCTACAACAAAATACGAAGTACTAAACATTCCGATAACAAATTGCTAGCGCGACTAGCTCGAAATGGGGTTGTCAAACCCGATAGATCTATCCATAGGATTCGCGTTCACCAGTAGAAACCAGTGATTACAGTTACCAGACTAGGGAATATTTTTGTTCAACTCACAATGAATAATTTAAACCAACTTTCACTTGTGTCCAGAATATAAAATAAATTGCATGTATTCTCATCCCAAAAGATTTAAAATATAAAAATGGGACTATAACTCACCTTAATAGCAAACGAAGTAACCACACAAACATGCGAACAGCAAATGAAGTAAAGTGATCAGGAATGATCACAACGCCGACCTATAAATAAAGCAGGTCGATATAAATAACTAACTTAGGTCAAGTCTTAGTATGATAGCTATTGTACATGTTGCAAGTAGACATAGAGCAATACTCAACATGCATCGGTTTGATCGGAACAGCGTACGGACACACACTTTCTATTTTTAGAAAGTTTCTATTTTTAGCAGGTTTCCATTTTTGGAAAGTTTCTATTTTAGGAAAGTTTCTATTTTTGGAAAGTTTATATTTTTGGAAAGTTTCTATTTTTGGAAAGTTTCTATTTTTGGAAAGTTTCCAAATTTAGAAAGTTTCTATTTTTAGAAAGTTTTAAGTTAGGAAAGTTTCCTTATTTAGAAAGTCAACAGAAGTCAACTGAAAGTCAAAGTCAACCGAAAGTCAACTCAAAAGTCAACCTTGGTCAAACATAGTCAACATTAGTTTTAAAAGTGCATGTTATAATAATAACATAAGTTATAACGTTTATTAAAGTTAAATATGTCTAATTATGTCATAACATAAATTTAATTAAATTAAAATGAATTATTAAAGTTAATATAAGTTTAAATGATATAATTAATATAACATAAGTATTTAATTAATTAATTAAATATTAGTCATAATATAAGTATTATTCATTAATAATAAATTTTAAATTATATCATAAGTATTATTAATTAATAATGAATTATTAATCATATCATAAGTTTCTAATTATAATCATTAAATCATAAGTATTTAATAATTAAATTATAATTAAATAATAACTAAGCCTTATAATAATTAAATAATTAATTAATCCTTATTATAAGTCTTATTTAATACTTATCATAAGTATTTTCCATTAATAATGAAAGTATTATTAATCACAAGTTTAATTAAAATGTTAATTAAATCATAAGTATTAATTAAATGATATAATAAATATATATCATAAGTCTTAAATAATAATAATAATTACTTTTTATATCATAAGTAATTAAATGATAATGAAATCCATTATTTATATCATAAGTTTAATAATAAATCCCAAGTTTTAAATCAAAAGTTCATCGGGTCGTATCCTGAGCCCCGGGTGTCGGTTTTCGGCGAGCCTTACATATATCTCCGCCTAAGCAAACCACTCGACACTTTGGTACACTCAAGAACATACCATGAACAGCCCACAAGTCGTGATATACAGCCAATACACTACTTGGAACTTCAATTCAATCAAAAACGTGTTTTAGACGTAACGGGTGATACGTGGCTCGGATTGAGATGACCCGAACATGAAAGTTCGCCCCACCATCAGTCCTAACACACTAACACACCCTAAAGTCACCAAATATGGTCACAAAGTCGGACCAAACCTGGTTCATACCAAAATCACATTTCAATCTTAACAAAATACCACTTTGCTCGTATCTAGGGCTCCGGGAATCGAAACGACATGAATCCGGAGTCTAAAATTAATGTCTTGATGAGAGGAACTCATTTATATACTTTATTTTATGATCAAAATCAGTTACAATATCAGAAACACACGAAAAAGCTGCTGTCCCAATTTTATCAAACCGAAAAAATATGCAATCGAGCAATTCTACGCATACAATCAACAATACAATAACATATTATCATCATACTATCAATATAACATGTAAAAACAGAAAAAAAATTGAAAAATTGAAAATCT
>NC_092340.1:25090000-25167500 GCF_046630445.1 Rutidosis leptorrhynchoides
AAAGTCTTTTACTACATTTACATCGTTGATATTCTTCTCCTTTTCTTCAACTTTCTTTACATGTGCTAGGATGGCATAACATCCTTTTTTAAGCACTTTCGAGCTTTCAAACAGCTAATGAGATTTAGGTTTAAGTTACCTTTATCTCCGTAAATCATTATCATTGATTTATCCTTTCGAGGAATACGAATTGCCTTTTCAGCACACACTACTTTGACTCCTACTTTGGACATCCAGTCCATGCCGATAATTATGTCAAAACTTCCTAATTCTATGGGTATCAAATCAATCTTGAATGTTTCTCCTGCTAAATTTATTTTACAATCACGGCAAATTTTATCGGCTTTAATTAGTTTAACATTAGCTAACTCAATCATGTACTTAGCATCTAGAGGTAATGATGAACAATTCAATTTAGCGTAAAAGTCTCTACACACATTACTTCTATTGGTACCAGTATCAAATATAATAGATGCTGATAAGTTATTAATGATAAACGTACCCGTAACCAGCTCCGGGTCTTCATACGCCTCTCTAGCATTAACAATAAATGCTCTTCCACGTGCAGATCCGTTATTCTTCTCTGGATTCAGGCACTGGCTCTTATAATGACCCTGTTTCCCACACCCATAACATGTAACAGTGGCCAAGGCAGTTCTATTTGCATTGGTGGCAGGAGTCTTGGTGCCATTGGTATTTATAACAGGAATCCTACAATCTTCAGCAAGATGACCCCTTCGATTACAATTTTCGCACACCACATTACAATAACCAGAGTGATGTTTGTGGCATCTGTTACATAAAGGATTTCGTCCTTTGTAACCAGAGCTTGAACCACTACCCGCACCTTGCGTGGTTTCTTGTTTCTTGTTGGATTGTTGATTACCTTCCCACTTTCTTTTGTTTTCTGATGTCTTGACATCGGTGTTCTTATCCAGAATAATCTGGTCCATCAACTCGTTTGCCATGGTGATGGCTTCGTTAATAGTCTTGGGTTTCGATGCTGTAACATTTGCTTTGACATTTTTAGGCAAACCATCTTTGTACAGTTCTATCTTCCGTTCTTCGGTTGGTACCAATACGGGACATAGCAAAGCTAATTCCATGAATCGCTGATTGTAGTTGGTGAGTTCAGTACCAACAACTTTCAGGCTTCGTAATTCAGCTTCCAACTTCCTAACCTCGTTCCTTAGACAATACTCGTTGATTAGCATTGTTTTGAATTCTTCCCAGGGAGTATCATAAGCTACATCTCCTCCTACGGCCTTCACATAGTTTTTCCACCACGTGAGTGCACTATCTTGTAAGGTGCACGATGCATACTTGGTCATGTCCTTCTCAATACAACCACTGATTTTAAACACAGACTCAATCTTTTCGATCCACCGGGTTAAACTGACCGGTCCTTCTGTTCCACTGAATGATGAGGGCTTGCAACCTTGAAAACTTTTGTAAGTACATCTCATACGAGGATTTGGGTTAACTGCAGCACCTCTCGCAGCCTCGACCCATAACATTCTGTCGTCCACTCGCTGATTGATGAGTTCCTTGATTTCTTGTTCCGTCATTCGGTTCAATCTCGCCATAATCTTCAATAAGAATGAGAAAAATAATTATTCACATGGAATATTATAGATGTAGTATGTATTTATAGTACATCGTAGCTTATTAATAATATGAACCAGTTATTATTATAAAAGCCTTTTCTTCTTATTAGCGTTTTATAATTATATCTAGGGTAGTACCTACCCGTTAAAGTTCATACTTAATAGCTTAGTACAGAAATTAATTACTACCATCCAAATAATACTCAACCATGGAAAATTATTGCATTTCACACTTTACTATTTTACATATGCTTATCTTACATCAAACATTAAGCAAACCACACTAGTAATATTATACAAAACGTTATATGATCCCATGGTTTAAAACAACAGCGCATCATTTAACCCAAAACGTTTGTATTCAAAGAAATCTCTTAAAGGTTATCTTGACTGTCTCCCTGCGTTTTGGCTGAGGGGCTGAAGAACTGGATGCCGGGATAGAAATAATAGGAATAGCGGGAATAGGGGTGGAAGTGTCTGGTGGAGTTGGTGCCACAACATCCTCACTAAACTTGGGATTTGGATTTTTCAATTCAGTAGCCTTTCGTTTCTTTCCTCTTTCGAACTTGTCTTTCGTGATTTCCTGTATTTCTTCCTCCTCAGGATCACTTTTCGGTTCCTCTTCAATTGATTCATCTGAAAATTGTGAGTCTTCCCCAAAGGTGTCGTTTTCATCATCGGATAGGTTAATGACTGGAACACCATCTAAAGATTCTGGTTCGGAGTCGCTGAATGTGATAACAAGTTCTAAGCCAGACATCTATCACATAACAACTAGCAAATTAGTACCACATAATATTTACATATTAATTTTTAACCAACAAGGATAAGCAATAGTTTTCGAAATCAAATACGGTCAAAGTCCAGACTCACTAATGCATCCTAACAAACTCGATAAGATACACTAATGCAAATTTTCTGGTTCTCTAAGACCAACGCTCTGATACCACATGTCATAACCCGACCTTAACCATAAGGACGAATACAATAACATATGATTACATCGCGAGGTATTGACCCCTATATGCGACATTTTTCAAAAACTGCATTCGTTTTTACAATACAAACCATAGCTTTTATTACAAATACAAGGTTTAAACAACTTAATAATAATTATCGTTTAGCGATAATCTTAGACTTACAAACTTTACATGTGATAATAACAATACGACTTCCAACATATTTTACATTACAAATCCTCCGATATGCAGTTTTATTTTTGACAAAAATATGCATACTCAAGATCTTGCTTAAATTCAACATGTTGCAGCGGAAGCTTTTAGTTATCACCTGAGAATAAACATGCTTAAAACGTCAACATAAAGTTGGTGAGATATAGGTTTAATGCCGGCAGCGTTATAAATATAGACCACAAGATTTCATATATAAACGTTTTAATAAAAATATTCTAAGTTGTTGAGCACTTGATAACCATACTTAACATTTAATCAACGTCGCATATTCCCTTTATTATGAAATCTTACTACACCGTACCAAGTGTAGTCACCGAAATGAAGTACTGTGCAACCGTTGAATACTGGTCGTCCAATCCGGTTGGGGTTGTCAGGCCCGATAGATCTATCAACAGGATTCACGTTTACAATACCCATGTAAATAGTAGTTACCAAGCTACAGGGAAATATGCCAGTGGTACAACTCAACGTAGAATATATATTTTTAATCACTTGTGTCCATAACGTAAATCATAAAATGCATGTATTCTCATCCCGAAATATGTAGAGTTTAAAAGTGGGACTATATACTCACTTTTGCCTTGAAGGTATTTAATTCGACTTGGTCTCCGATAGATATCACGAACCTAACCATATATATAATATATCAACATATTTTCTTTTTAAGTAATCGTTACATATATATATACTTTTAATACTTTTAATATTTTCTTAGTCCATAGCTAGCAGTCCGATGTTAGTGGTCCACAATTAGTTGCTTAAATAAAATAAATAAAGACCCCATCGTATTCGTATTGATCAGAATTAATCTCGACCCATGGTACCATGTTTTCAAATGACGTGTTGCGTACATAAAGTACCGTGTTGTCAAATGACGTGTTGCGTACAATCATGAGGTCTTATGATTAATCTTCTCGTGTTGTTTACGGGTGGTCCTGAAATATATAAAATAAAATCATAAGTAATTATATATAAAATATCATATTAATTAGAAAAGATATGATTAATTTACTTTTTCTCCAAATATTTTCGTAGCTAAACTAGCTTCGGATACCCAATCTTGTTTTAGTCGTAGTTTCTTCATTACAACTCCTTTTTTGTTGGTTCAACTTGCCACTTCCTTGGATCGAGTCAAATTTTAAGAATATGAACTGAAAATACCTTAGTTTGTATTCAAAATCATAGGTTATAGGTCAAACTTTGTTGAAACTTATGAAAGTGATCATTTTCCATCATAAAAACAACATTTAATGATCATTTTTCTAAAAATACTTACACTTTGAGTTAAACTATGAAATCTTTATGTGTTAACATATTCATAAGAAATATCATTTTTCCAGAACATGAACTTCCAATTCAAAGTTCAAGATGGTTTTTAATTATCCAACCCAAAACAGCCCCCGGTTGCACTCCGACGATGTAGATTCAGTTTTTAAGATGTTCTTTGTAAAACCAAGTTATATCTTGTTAAGTTAGCATATCATTATGATATATTACAGGTCTTTAAGTGTTTTAAAATTCAAGTTAGAAGGATCTATTTAGTTTGCGAACAAGTTTGAAATCATTCAAACTATGTTCTTGTTGTTAAAATTTTATACCACAAAATAAGATAGCTATATGAATATGAATTGAATAAGATTATGAACAAGGTTACTACCTCAAGTTACTTGGACAAAGTTACTGCAAAATCTAAGAAATAATCTTGGAATCAAAGAGTGGTGGAGTTAGATCAAAAGGTTGGAAGTAAACTTCTTCAAATGGGTGGTTATTTTGATATGTTCTTGAAAGAGTTCTCTTATGGTGTTTAAGGCTTGTAATTGAACCTAAATGATGAGGAAAATGCTTGGAGATGATCAAGTATGAAGTTAGGAGTATTTTTAGAGAGAAATGAGGGTGTATGTATGAGAAAATGGAGTGAAGAAATGGTGTTCATTCATAAAAAACGTTTTTAGTTTATAAAGAAAGAAAAGGATTCCTAATTTTGTTTTCTTACTAATAATTCATGCTACTTGACAAATCCTAGTTACCTCATATCTAGGGCAGTAATAATGTTGATTAGGATGTTGATTTGATATGTATATACCAATAGTAAATACGTATAGAAGCTGGGTATGATACGGGTACATATACCCTAGATATACGTATAGAAATCTTGAGGAAACGGAACGAGAATTCAAATATAGCTATCTTTTGTGAATATACTTATATTTTTTTATGTATTTAAGTCCTTAAAAAGTGATTAAATACATTATATATACGATACATGTATAAGCATTATAGATTATAAGTATATATATCAAAGAATGTTACGTATAGTTATCGTTTTGAAAACTTAAGTTAGTAGTTTCAAAATATACTTATAACGCATTGTCATTAGTACACAATGAGATGTTAAACCATCCTTAGATCATGTTAAATATATATAAATACATATATATACACAAACATATAATTATCGTATGTTATATCGTTCGTGATATCATCGGTCATATTGGACGGTCAAACTTTGTGTAAAACTCTTTTCAAAAACACAAGTCTCAACAATTTGGATTGCTTATCATGTTGGTATGGTTTAATTTATGTAAATATTAATCTCATAAGTATAAAATGATCGGAAAAATCTGGGTCGTTACATGGATATTCACCTAAACTCTGAAGAAAGTATAACCGGAATGGATCAACCAATCAGCCATCACCTATTCTGGATGAATTGGGGATGGGTTCATAGCCTACTTAATCATTGGAGACAAGAAGAAGGTGATCCCTTCCATCCACCACATTGCCCTCTTGGCGAAGAACCTGAAGCACTTACTGGCGAACCTGTTCGAGACACCATTTTCTCTCTCATTTCCAGAGTATCTCGTCACGATAATATACTATCTCAAATTCTGGATCTTATTCATCCGATCGTCCGAACCGCCAATCATCCCGGTGTAGTAGAAGAAGTCAACGAGCTTCGCGCTCGGGTAGTGGCTTTGGAGAATATGGTGCAAAGGTTACAAGCATCAGCAGCATCACCGGCATCAACAGTACCACCGACAACAACACCAACAGTACCATTACCACCACCAACAACATCCGCATTGCAAACCTCAACTTCACAATCTGTTCCACGAGCATCAACGTCATACGCACCGTAGTTACCAAGAAATACCAGCAACAATAACCGATGAAGTATTAACTCATTTCCCCTGAAGAAATTTTATGTATATTTAATATACATGAATTTTAAAATAAAAATAAATCTTTTCGTACTAAGCTATTACATGTGAATCTTAACTGGTAGGTACTACTCGGTTAGTTCATATTACTAATATGCAATGATGTACATCCTTCCTTAACAACTTAACCATTGTTAACTACAATCTCTGTTTCAACCCAATGAATTCCATTTCATAATAAACCAAGTGTATTAATCAATTACATAATTGATTTTACATTTTCAATTTCGATATACTCGAAACTTTCCAGAAAACATCATCTGTGCCTTGTAAGGATCACAAAAATTCCACGAGCACCAACATCCTTCACCGAGGAATATCAATAAGAATAAATAATGAAGTGCTGATTTCATTAGTGAAAAACTCCGCAAAGATTATGTAATCTTTAATGTTTTAGAGATTAATCATTTCTAAGTCAAGCCGAAAATAAAATGAGCTTAATATGATATTAACTCATTAAATCTGTATTAGATCTGAAGAAAATATACATACATATATTTTCATAAAGACGGTAATAAAAATTCTTTTATACAAAGTATTAATTGTGAAATCTTTAACAGGTAGGTACTACTCGAGAAATATTTAAGTTCACAATTAATATGTTACACTGTACATTCTTCAATTTTGATTCAAAAATCATTAACTATACTCACTATCTTCACAATGATACACAATCATTTCATACAAATTCAATCACATATTCTGATATCGACGGATCAGAATCCAAGCCATAACTCTGAACCAGTGACATCATTCTTAGATCTCTACATCTTTCAAAGCTATACTTTGACTTTAAAACTATGCAAGATCCTTTAGCATTGTTTTTACCGAAAATAACCTTGCAATTGCTTTTCAAAGTATCCAGTATTATCAACCATTCAACCAGTCAACGACGACCTTTCAGACTTGTAACTTTGGCATATACGTTTTTGTTACTGGGGAACCTTTCATGTTCCACCACATTAGCAGTAAATTTACCAACAACTTCATTGATCTTTGACCTTCCGAAAAATCCTTATACTCATTGAAACCGTATAATGTACTCATCCACATCTTGTAACGGCAATTGCCATACCAACTATCAGGAATTAGCAATCAGTATTTTGAAATCTTGCAGCACGTCTACGTCAATAGTTATATGTGTATATATAACATCTACCTCCTGGACTTACATACTTCGAATGTGAAGTTTCCAAAAAACACCCCAAACTACGAAACTAGTTCTCCGAATTTTGGAAAATGTTGATGAAGCAGCAAAAATTGTAAACGACCTTAACAGTCAAAAGTTTGATGATAAAGAATAGTATGGTGGTAAAGCTGAGAAAAAGAGAAGGTTTGGAACTGAAAAACGGATTGAGTAAAGTATGAAAGAGACTGTGGATAAATTACAAAGACTGAACCTGCCTTCAAAGAATCCAAATGATTCAGTGACTGCTGAAACCATTAGTAAGGACTTACTTCTTATTCTAAACCTTCACAGACAGATTTTCCGCATCATCCTCTGATATTAGAAATTCTAAGATATCTTCATACCTATTCTTATCGGAAATCATTCATCTCTTCGCACTATCTATGTTACATCATAAAAGAAACTATTTTAGTTTCTAAAATCTGAAAAATTCAAAAAAATGGATGTTTTGAAGAAATGTTGGGAACTGAAGCATGAGTTAGTATAATATAATGACACTTGATCAACGTGATTATATTACAGTAAGTCATGCTGAGTTTCTAATGGAACGTGATAAAGGTTCACAGATCACACCCTCATCATGAACCATGTTACATAACTCTTTCATTCTAAAGGTTCTTTTCTTGATGATTCGGTCTTTTTCAGATATTCTGGTAATTTAACAAATCAAGATCGTGTCATTACAATTTCTTTCTTAGAACATTAACTATGTTCATTCTGAAATGTATAGCTACGAATTTCTGGGCCATTATTCGCATGACTTGAAGTCGGGAAGGAAAAACGAAAGCATGGAGCTCCTAAATATAAGGGAAAATATAAAGCCTGACAACAATACATATATTACAAACCGTTTATATCAATGCGTATAGCAATATAAAGACATGGGAGAATGAAAAATACTATAACCCCAAGGTAATAGTAGAAGAAAATAACTTCCTCTGGTGGCAGATGAAAAAGAAGAATGAAGGATACGATAGCCAAGAAAATATCAAGAATCAGAACTGGATTAAGCATTTCACAATCTTTTGAAAGTATGAAATAAGGAAGAAGATGTAGGAGTGGTGAAAATAATGAAACGGAAGTGGTTAATTTATAGCGAAATATCAGACATAACAATCGAGGCAGATTACGCATTTAAAAGAAATCTTAATTTCCTTAAATTTTGAAGAATCAAATCTTATTTAGATTATGAAGATTTTCTATTCCTTAAATTCCGAAAATCAATCTTAACTACGTCAAAAGTTAAGACGAATCTCTATTCTTTCATTTCACTCTTTTACGATAACTTCTCTCATACGCTTCGAGAAATTGGATTGTTTTATTCATATTATTCAACGGTGATAAAATTCTATTTATCAACTCATATTCGTTATGAAAACATTTTAATTGTTAGCCATGACGACCTCACTTAAATTTCGGGACGAAATTTCTTTAACGGGTAGGTACTGTGATGACCCGGAAATTTCTGACCAAATTTAAACTTTATCTTTAAATGATTTAATGTTTTCAACACGATAAGTAAAGTCTGTAATGTTGAGTCTCAAAGTTTTGGAACTATATTCATGTAATCAATTATTCTTTGACTGTTCTCGAAGATTCACGAACAATATATATATATATATATATATATATATATATATATATATATATATATATATATATATATATATATATATATATATATATATATATATATATGATTTTAAGTTATTTAGTAAACGATATTAACATTCGATTATTGATTCGATTAATATTTAGATAAGTTAACTAAAACGTTTAAGATGAACCAGTAAAACACTAATTTGCTACAGTATTTTCGAATTGCTACAGTACCCGAAAAGCTACAGTGTTTTCGAAAATCACTATTTGCTACAGTAAAAAAACTTTGCTACAATAAAACATTATTTCAAAATGAAAATGTATATATTATATATATATATATTAACAAATAGTGAGACGATGATTTATAGAAGTAAATGACCAAAACAGTCGAAAGTTTAAGATATACTTTGAGTGGTATAGTTTATGGATAACTTAAGGCTATATTTTGACAAAGGTACATGACACGAAACGTAGAATGAAAGTTTTCTAAATGTACGAAAGAACGTTCAAAAAACCGGAACCGGGACATAAGTCGAGTAACGACGTACGACTTATCGGAACAAAAATTACAAGTTATCTAGGTACGAGAATATAATATAATATATAATTAATTAATATAAATTATATAAATTATATATTAATATAAAAATACGTCGACAAACTAAAAACCAAACAAGTGTGAGCTGGATCCTCCAGCCATGCGATCGCATGGCCAAGGAGGCTAAACCCCATGCGATCGCATGGGGTACTTTTTCAGCTGAGGTCCTATAAATTCAAACGATTTCAGTGATGTTTTCCTCACATTATTCTTAATATTACTCCGTAAGTATTTATTTATATTATTTATATTATTATTATTATTATTATTATTATTATTATTATTATTAAGATTAATATTATTATTAATCTTATTATTATTAGTATTATTAATTAGTATTATACATAAAATACTACGACGAGGTCATGAGCGTGTCACTTTCAAAATGGGTTTCTGTAACAACCCTGATTTTTTCGTTACTTTCGTTAACCTTTCGTTAGTTTATTTAACGGCGATTATTTAACTTTTATGCGTTTACGTGTATTAAATGCGTACTTGACCTTTGGAGGGTTTCAATAATTAATATGGGTTGATATTAATGCAAATAAATATTTCGGATAATGAAATACGATAAAAATGATACGATTTTGATAATAGCTTTTTGAGCAACGAAACGCTCGAGTTTATATTAATAATTAATTTAATTAATTATTAACTTTTTAAAATATTTAATTTATTGGGTTTTTAATAAATTAAGCGATTGGTTGCGTTTAAAGATCGGATTAGCGTTCTGGGCCTTCGGTACGACTAAACGACGGACCACGAATACGCGCTTTTGCAAAACGAGAGCCCGGGAACCCATCCCATGGGGCCCATCGGCCAAAACCCCCTCCCCACCCCTTTTATGTCTAAAACTTGTAACTTTAGGGACTTATGTGCAATTTAGGATAACTAGGGATGATATAAATAGAATTAATAAACCTAATTAGGATTAAGAACATAAAAACGCAGCTTTTTCTTCCCTCCTTCTCCCTCCCATCGTCGACATCATCACCACCACCATACCATCAATTTTTGATTTTTAGAGCAAGCCTTGAACACGAAAGTTGCAATTCTCGATCTCCTCTACGTGTGTGTATCGTTAATTTTGTGATCAAAGGTATAATTGCATAAACCCTAATTCTAAAAATCTGAATTTTATTAAAGTTTCATAGTTATGTTGTCAATTGCTCAAGCCTATACACGTACGTGTTAATTGTAATCGTTATTTTGATTGTTTGATGCGCTAGGGTTTAAAAATGAATTTGTATTTGTTTGATCAGAAAAATTAAGTTTTTCAAATGTTAATTATTATGTTATAATCAGATTCCTTGCGAAAAACTATTGAGTTTAGGCTTTGGATTCGCTTGATTTCGTTTCCGTATGATTAAGTTATGTTGATTTGAATTATCGTTGTGTTTTTGTTGCTTGATCAGAAATCTGGTATTTATAGAAAACGAATTGGCATGTGAGACTTATACCACTAGAAAGATAATTTAAAAACACTCAAGTTAGACTAGGATATCATGTCTTTTGCTTATGTATAGCCCAAGTTATGCTAGAATTAGTGTAAATGAAGTTTTATACAGCACTTGCATGAAAATAACCTTGTATGATAAAATGTTTTAACTTCTGTGATTAAATCTTTGCATATTTGAAAAATAGACAAAAAGTAATTCATCTTTCATGTAGATATCATAGGTTAATTGTATCTAGATCTTTGGATAATTGTATACGAATGTGACTATCGAAATGGGAATCGAATCTGTAAATTGAACACGGTTTTGTACTCTGTGAATCTTGTGGATTGTTTGAGCATGTATGCTTCTGGAAAATGAAACTTAACATGATATGTGACTTATTTTTAGTTTATTTCAATCTCTGAAACTTTATGCATTGGGCACAATAGAGCCATACTTTATGTGAATTATGATTTGAGCTGAAAACTGAATGATCAACTTGCACGAATAAACTGTACAAATTAGCTAAAAAAAAGTGGCTAGATTTTTTATATGTGTTATTTTGATTTGTCCTTGAACTATGTCCACTGGTCTTGTATCAATTTCATGTTCCTAACTCCGGTTATAGCCAAAATGAAATCAGTGAGCGGTCAGAAACTGACTTGGCAAACCCCAAATGTATCCCTTCTGATTCCTGACTTTTATTTGTCGTATGAGTCCCTGGCTGGACTTTTTGGAATCAATTTTAAGTGTAATTATGATCTGGAGTTTGTCATATTTGCTTGAATTTTGTACTATAAAATAATGTGCTAAGTATGCTACGTGTTCATAAATTTTGTGCATGACGATAAACTGAAATTGTGAAAATGATCGTTCATGACCTAAAACGTATTGTTTGACTTAGGGTTGATATGTTGACCAATATTTAACATGAACCTACTGATGTTGTCTTTAGTTAACTACTTTGACCAAGTTTGACTTTTGGTTTGACTTCGGTTGACTTTGTTTGACTTGCATGATATAGTTGACCTTTACTTTGAAACGCGTCGAGTCGAGCAATAAGACAACGTACACTATGAAACCACACTTATTTAAGATACATATATTGACCAACCTAAATACGTATACTTAGGTTACATTACTCGGGTCTAAACCGTAAAAGTCATTTGTCTTTCATTCTGAGCTTATTCAAAGGTGAGTCTACAGTCCCGCTTTTTACATGTTTTCAGGGATGAGAATATACGCTGTTATGTTTACATTTTCAATTACTTTTATATTGACATGAGTACTACACACATGCATAATGAGTTTGTTCAAAAAGCCTCTAGCTTGAATACTTTTAATACCATCGGTGTAAGCACAATTTAGATGGACGGATCCGTTAGGTTGACAACCTCACCCACTATAAAAGTAGTGGTGCATTTATTTTGAACATTAGATACATTTTGTAGTGACCCGAACTTTTCCATGTTTATATATATTAATTGAGATTGATATTTACATGATTAAATGTTTCCAACATGTTAAGCAATCAAACTTGTTAAGACTTGATTAATTGAAATATGTTTCATATAGACAATTGACCACCCAAGTTGACCGGTGATTCACGAACGTTAAAACTTGTAAAAACTATATGATGACATATATATGGATATATATATATATAGTTAACATGATACTATGATAAGTAAACATATCATAAAGTATATAAACAATGAACTACAAATGTAAAAACAAGACTACTAACTTAATGATTTTTAAACGAGACATATATGTAACGATTATCGTTGTAAAGACATTTAATGTATATATATCATATTAAGAGATATTCATACATGATAATATCATGATAATATAATAATTTAAAATCTCATTTGATATTATAAACATTGGGTTAACAACATTTAACAAGATCGTTAACCTAAAGGTTTCAAAACAACACTTACATGTAACGACAAACGATGACTTAACGACTCAGTTAAAATGTATATACATGTAGTGTTTTAATATGTATTTATACACTTTTGAAAGACTTCAATACACTTATCAAAATACTTCTACTTAACAAAAATGCTTACAATTACATCCTCGTTCAGTTTCATCAACAATTCTACTTTTATGCACCCGTATTCGTACTCGTACAATACACAGCTTTTAGATGTATGTACTATTAGTATATACACTCCAATGATTAGCTCTTAGTAGGCCATGTGAGTCACCTAACACATGTGGGAACCATCATTTGGCAACTAGCATGAAATATCTCATAAAATTACAAAAATATGAGTAATCATTCATGACTTATTTACATGAAAACAAAATTACATATCCTTTATATCTAATCCATACACCAACGACCAAAAACACCTACAAACACTTTCATTCTTCAATTTTCTTCATCTAATTAATCTCTCAAGTTCTATCTTCAAGTTCTAAGTGTTCTTCATATATTCTACAAGTTCTAGTTACATAAAATCAAGAATACTTTCAAGTTTGCTAGCTCACTTCCAATCTTGTAAGGTGATCATCCAACCTCAAGAAATATTTGTTTCTTACAGTAGGTTATCATTCTAATACAAGGTAATAATCATATTCAAACTTTGGTTCAATTTCTATAACTATAACAATCTTATTTCAAGTGATGATCTTACTTGAACTTGTTTTCGTGTCATGATTCTGCTTCAAGAACTTCGAGCCATCCAAGGATCCGTTGAAGCTAGATCCATTTTTCTATTTTCCAGTAGGTTTATCCAAGGAACTTAAGGTAGTAATGATGTTCATAACATCATTTGATTCATACATATAAAGCTATCTTATTCGAAGGTTTAAACTTGTAATCACTAGAACATAGTTTAGTTAATTCTAAACTTGTTCGCAAACAAAAGTTAATCCTTCTAACTTGACTTTTAAAATCAACTAAACACATGTTCTATATCTATATGATATGCTAACTTAATGATTTAAAACCTGGAAACACGAAAAACACCGTAAAACCGGATTTACGCCGTCGTAGTAACACCGCGGGCTGTTTTGGGTTAGTTAATTAAAAACTATGATAAACTTTGATTTAAAAGTTGTTATTCTGAGAAAATGATTTTTATTATGAACATGAAACTATATCTAAAAATTATGGTTAAACTCAAAGTGAAAGTATGTTTTCTAAAATGGTCATCTAGACGTCGTTCTTTCGACTGAAATGACTACCTTTACAAAAACGACTTGTAACTTATTTTTCCAACTATAAACCTATACTTTTTCTGTTTAGATTCATAAAATATAGTTCAATATGAAACCATAGCAATTTTATTCACTCAAAATGGATTTAAAATGAAGAAGTTATGGGTAAAACAAGATTGGATAATTTTTCTCATTTTAGCTACGTGAAAATTGGTAACAAATCTATTCCAACCATAACTTAATCAACTTGTATTGTATATTATGTAATCTTGAGATACCATAGACACGTATACAATGTTTTGACCTATCATGTCGACACATCTATATATATTTCGGAACAACCATAGACACTCTATATGTGAATATTGGAGTTAGCTATACAGGGTTGAGGTTGATTCCAAAATATATATAGTTTGAGTTGTGATCAATACTGAGATACGTATACACTGGGTCGTGGATTGATTCAAGATAATATTTATCGATTTATTTCTATACATCTAACTGTGGATAACTAGTTGTAGGTTACTAACGAGGACAGCTGACTTAATAAACTTAAAACATCAAAATATATTAAAAGTGTTGTAAATATATTTTGAACTTACTTTGATATATATGTATATATTGTTATAGGTTCGTGAATCAACCAGTGGCCAAGTCTTACTTCCCGACGAAGTAAAAATCTGTGAAAGTGAGTTATAGTCCCACTTTTAAAATCTAATATTTTTGGGATGAGAATACATGCAGGTTTTATAAATGATTTACAAAATAGACACAGGTACGTGAAACTACATTCTATGGTTGAATTATCGAAATCGAATATGCCCCTTTTTATTAAGTCTGGTAATCTAAGAATTAGGGAACAGACACCCTAATTGTCGCGAATCCTAAAGATAGATCTATTGGGCCTAACAAACCCCATCCAAAGTACCGGATGCTTTAGTACTTCGAAATTTATATCATATCCGAAGGGTGTCCCGGAATGATGGGGATATTCTTATATATGCATCTTTTTAATGTCGGTTACCTGGTGTTCACCATATGAATGATTTTTATCTCTATGTATGGGATGTGTATTGAAATATGAAATCTTGTGGTCTATTATTATGATTTGATATATATAGGTTAAACCTATAACTCACCAACATTTTTGTTGACGTTTTAAGCATGTTTATTCTCAGGTGATTATTAAGAGCTTCCGCTGTCGCATACTTAAATAAGGATGAGATTTGGAGTCCATGCTTGTATGATATTGTATAAAAACTGCATTCAAGAAACTTATTTTGTTGTAACATATTTGTATTGTAAACCATTATGTAATGGTCGTGTGTAAACAGGATATTTTAGATTATCATTATTTGATAATCTACGTAAAGCTTTTTAAACCTTTATTGATGAAATAAAGGTTATGGTTTGTTTTAAAATGAATGCAGTCTTTGAAAAACGTCTCATATAGAGGTCAAAACCTCGCAACAAAATCAATTAATATGGAACGTTTTTAATCAATAAGAATGGGACATTTCAGTTGGTATCCGAGCGTTGGTCTTAGAGAACCAGAATTTTGCATTAGTGTGTCTTATCGAGTTTGTTAGGATGCATTAGTGAGTCTGGACTTCGACCGTGTTTACTTGAAAAATGATTGCTTAACAAATTTTGTTGGAAACTATATATTTTTAACATGTGAATATTATGTGATATATTAATCTCTTAACGCGTTTGATATTATGTGATAGATGTCTACCTCTAGAACAAGTCCCATTGACTCACCTAATAATAATGAAGAGTCAAATGTAAATTGGAATGATTCGTGGACTGATTCACAAGTTCCCGAAGAGGAACCGGAAGAAGAGTCGGAACCGGAAGAAGAATCGGAACCGGAAGAAGAATCGGAACCGGATGAAGAAATAGAACCGGTGGGGGAAATAATAAAATGGTTAAGTAAAAGAAAATCCTCAACCAACCGACCAAGGTTAATTATGGTCAATGGTGTTTCCGCCAAGGAAGCAAAATATTGGGAGGATTACCAATTCTCCGATGAATCGGATTCCGACGAGAATTCCGATGATGTTATAGAAATTACCCCAACTGAATTTAAAAAGGCAAAAGAAAATAATAAGGGAAAGGGCATAAAAATAGAGAAATCTAATTCCAACCCCGATGAACTTTATATGTATCGTCAACCCCCGAAGTCCTTAAGTTGTAACAATGACCCGGGAACCTCTAAACCACCAGGTTTTTCTAAACCAATGTGGAAAACTACGGCTCGTATTAGGGGAACATCATATATCCCTAGATACTTGGCAAAATGAACCAAAACCGAAGAAGAAGAAACAAGCGAGTCGGAATAATATAGTTGTATTCGTGTGGTGTAATATATGTAATATAGTGTGCTTATGCTTTATGATATATGTAAAAATTGCTTGTATTAATAAGTATTTTTTTTATGAATCTAACTCTTGTCTATTTTACAGTATAAAAACACAAAATGGATAGACAACCCAATATTTTAAGAGACCTACCCGGAGACATGATTGATGAAATCTTGTCTAGAGTCGGTCAGAATTCTTCGGCACAACTATTTAAGGCGAGATCAGTTTGTAAGACATTCGAAGAACGTTCCAAGAATGCCTTGGTTTATAAAAGGCTTTCGTTCGAAAGATGGGGGATATCACATTGGGAAATCCATAAGTTACGATGTTTTTACTTTGACGCATATATTGCGGGGAACCCAAATGCTATTTTACGCAATGGATTAAGAAATTATTTTGACTCAATATATCCGAATATTGGACTTCGTGATTTAGAAAAAGCGGCAAACATGCAACATAAAGAAGCATGTTATGCTTACGGATTAGTAATGTTCGCTTCTCACCAAAGTGAGAACAAGAACATCGGGCTACAACTATTAAACAAAACGTTCCTACAAGTGACGGAGTCGGTAATTAGGGTAAGAAATGAGGTTTTTAGATTGTTACGGGACCGTTGGACATTACGTAACCCTCGTCCCTTTGACGACGTTACAACACGCTGTCTTATCAACGGCTATAACGGTTATGTTCCACAAGACCAAGGATGGGAAGTAATCCTAGTAAAACCAGAATGCATGACTTGTTTCTGGACGTATGAATTACGTGTCTTTATTGCCTTTGCTGAACAACTTGTGTACTAGCTAGAATTATCTTCACAACCATCTTGTATCAAATTTATTGTGTGCTATATTTCATGCTATATGTAAAATAAGCGGTATTGTAAGTTTGTAAAATATTGTGTAAAAGTTTGAACGCGAAATATTATTATAATCAGTTTTTCATATAGAATTGTAGTAGTTGAATTGTATATTAGCTACTAAGTATGAACTTAACTGGTAGGTACTACCTGAATTTAAACTTATAAAACGCTAATATGAAGAAAAAGCTTTTATAAATGAGTTCATATTATGCAACGAAATACTATTAACTACTCTTAATATTCTGTATGATTAACTTGTTCCATTTGACTATTTTGAAGGAAATGGCACCGACTACTCGACACACCGTGAATATGAATGAAGAGAAATTCCGTACTTTTCTAGCTTCAAACATAGCCGCAGTACAGGCTGCGCTACATACCAACAATAACCTTGGATCTAGTAGTACAGGAAATCGTGTAGGATGCACCTACAAAGAATTCACTGCCTGCAAACCTTTGGAATTTGATGGAACCGAAGGACCGATCGGATTGAAACGGTGGACCGAGAAGGTCGAATCGGTGTTTGCCATAAGTAAGTGTACTGAATAGGACAAAGTGAAGTACGCTACACATACCTTTACAGGTTCTGCGTTAACATGGTGGAATACCTATCTAGAACAAGTGGGACAAGACGATGCGTACGCACTACCGTGGTCAGCATTCAAGCACTTGATGAACGAGAAGTACCGTCCCAGAACCGAGGTCAATAAGCTCAAGACAGAACTTAGAGGGTTACGAACCCAAGGATTTGATATTACCACGTACGAAAGACGATTCACAGAATTGTGCCTATTATGTCCGGGAGCATTCGAAGATGAGGAAGAGAAGATCGACGCGTTTGTGAAAGGATTACCGGAAAGAATCCAAGAAGATATAAGTTCACACGAGCCCACCTCCATACAACAGGCATGTAGAATGGCTCACAAACTAGTGAACCAGATTGAAGAAAGAATTAAAGAATAGACTGCTGAAGAGGCCAATGTGAAGCAAGTCAAAAGAAAGTGGGAGAAAAACGGTGATAAGAATCACCAATACAACAACAACATCAATTACAACAATAATCGCAACAATTATCCCAACAATAGCAACATCAATCGCAACTACAACAAACGGCCCAACAACAACAACAACAACAATAAAAACAACAGCAGCAGCAACTACAACAATCATCCCAACAACAATAATAACCGCAACAACAACAACAATCAGAAGCAGCTATGCCAAAGGTGTGAAAAGTATCACTCGGGGTTCTGCACCAAATTTTGCAACAAGTGTAAAAGAAATGGTCATAGCGCGGTGAAGTGTGAGGTCTACGGACTAGGGGTTAATAGAACGAAAGGAATAAATGGTGTCGGAACGAGTAATGGCGGAGCAAGTAGTGTCGGAGCAAGTTATGCCAATGTAGTTTGTTATAAATGTGGAAAACCGGGCCACATTATTAGAAATTGCCCGAACCAGGAGAACACGAATGGACAAGGCCGCGGAAGAGTTTTCAATATTAATGCGGCAGAGGCACAGGAAGACCCGGAGCTTGTTACGGGTACGTTTCTTATTGACAATAAATCTGCTTACGTTTTATTTGATTCGGGTGCGGATAGAAGCTATATGAGTAGAGATTTTTGTGCTAAATTAAGTTGTCCATTGACGCCTTTGAATAGTAAATTTTTACTCGAATTAGCAAATGGCAAATTAATTTCAGCAGATAATATATGTCGGAATCGAGAAATTAAACTGGTTAACGAAATATTTAAGATTGATTTGATACCAGTAGAGTTAGGGAGTTTTGATGTGATAATCGATATGGACTGGTTGAAAGAAGTGAAAGCAGAGATCGTTTGTTAGAAAAATGCAATTCGCATTATACGAGAAAAAGGAAAACCCTTAATGGTGTACAGAGAAAAGGGCAACACGAAGCTACATCTTATTAGTAATTTGAAGGCACAAAAACTAATAAGAAAAGGTTGTTATGCTGTTCTAGCACACGTCGAGAAAGTACAAACTGAAGAAAAGAGCATCAATGATGTTCCCATTACAAAAGAATTTCCCAATGTATTTCCGAAAGAATTACCGGGATTACCCCCACATCGATCCGTTGAATTTCAAATAGATCTTGTACCAGGAGCTGCACCAATAGCTCATGCTCCTTACAGACTCGCACCCAGCAAGATGAAAGAACTGCAAAGCCAATTACAAGAACTTTTAGAGCGTGGTTTCATTCGACCAAGCACATCACCGTGGGGAGCTCCTGTTTTGTTTGTCAAGAAGAAAGATGGTACATTCAGGTTGTGTATCGACTACCGAGAATTGAACAAACTTACCATCAAGAACCGCTACCCACTACCGAGAATCGATAACTTATTTGATCAACTACAAGGCTCGTCTGTTTATTCAAAGATTGACTTACGTTCCGGGTATCATCAAATGCGGGTGAAAGAAGATGATATTCCAAAGACTGCTTTTAGAATACGTTACGGTCATTACGAGTTTATGGTCATGCCGTTTGGTTTAACTAATGCACCAGCTGTGTTCATGGACCTTATGAACCGAGTGTATGGACCATACCTTGACAAGTTTGTTATTGTTTTCATTGATGACATACTTATTTACTCAAAGAATGACCAAGAACATGGTGAACATTTGAGAAAGGTGTTAGAAGTATTGAGGAAGGAAGAATTGTACGCTAAGTTTTCAAAGTGTGCATTTTGGTTGGAAGAAGTTCAATTCCTCGGTCATATAGTGAACAAAGAAGGTATTAAGGTGGATCCGGCAAAGATAGAAACTGTTGAAAAGTGGGAAACCCCGAAAACTCCGAAACACATACGCCAGTTTTTAGGACTAGCTGGTTACTACAGAAGATTCATCCAAGACTTTTCCAGAATAGCAAAACCCTTGACTGCATTAACGCATAAAGGGAAGAAATTTGAATGGAATGATGAACAAGAGAAAGCGTTTCATTTATTGAAGAAAAAGCTAACTACGGCACCTATATTGTCATTGCCTGAAGGGAATGATGATTTTGTGATTTATTGTGACGCATCAAAGCAAGGTCTCGGTTGTGTATTAATGCAACGAACGAAGGTGATTGCTTATGCGTCTAGACAATTGAAGATTCACGAACAAAATTATACGACGCATGATTTGGAATTAGGCGCGGTTGTTTTTGCATTAAATACTTGGAGGCACTACTTATATGGGGTCAAAAGTATTATATATACCGACCACAAAAGTCTTCAACACATATTTAATCAGAAACAACTGAATATGAGGCAGCGTAGGTGGATTGAATTATTGAATGATTACGACTTTGAGATTCGTTACTACCCGGGGAAGGCAAATGTGGTAGCCGATGCCTTGAGCAGGAAGGACAGAGAACCCATTCGAGTAAAATCTATGAATATAATGATTCATAATAACCTTACTACTCAAATAAAGGAGGCGCAACAAGGAGTTTTAAAAAAGGAAAATTTAAAGGATGAAATACCCAAAGGATCGGAGAAGCATCTTAATATTCGGGAAGACGGAACCCGGTATAGGGCTGAAAGGATTTGGGTACCAAAATTT
The DNA here is from genome assembly GCF_046630445.1 of Rutidosis leptorrhynchoides. NCBI lineage: Eukaryota > Viridiplantae > Streptophyta > Magnoliopsida > Asterales > Asteraceae > Rutidosis > Rutidosis leptorrhynchoides. The sequence goes on from NC_092340.1 coordinate 25,110,813, forward strand.
GGAGATATGAGAGAAATGGTACTTAGAGAAGCTCATAAAACCAGATACTCAATACATCCTGTAATGGGGAAGATGTACAAGGATCTCAAGAAACATTTTTGGTGGCCGGGTATGAAAGCCGATGTTGCTAAATACGTAGGAGGATGTTTGATGTGTTCTAAGATCAAAGCTGAGCATCAGAAACCATCAGGTCTACTTCAACAACCCGAAATCCCGGAATGGAAATGGGAAAACATTACCATGGATTTCATCACTAAATTGCCAAGGACTGCAAGTGGTTTTGATACTATTTGGGTAATAGTTGATCGTCTCACCAAATCAGCACACTTCCTACCAATAAGAGAAGATGACAAGATGGAGAAGTTAGCACGACTGTATTTGAAGGAAGTCGTCTCCAGACATGGAATACCAATCTCTATTATCTCTGATAGGGATGGCAAATTTATTTCAAGATTCTGGCAGACATTACAGCAAGCATTAGGAACTCGTCTAGACATGAGTACTGCCTATCATCCACAAACTGATGGGCAGAGCGAAAGGACGATACAAACGCTTGAAGACATGATACAAGCATGTGTTATTGATTTCGGAAACAGTTGGGATTGACATCTACCGTTAGCAGAATTTTCCTACAACAACAGCTACCATTCAAGTATTGAGATGGCGCCGTTTGAAGCACTTTATGGTAGAAAGTGCAGGTCTCCAATTTGTTGGAGTGAAGTGGGGGATAGACAGATTACGGGTCCGGATATTATACAAAAAACTACCGAGAAGATCATCCAAATTCAACAACGGTTGAAAACCGCCCAAAGTCAACAAAAGAGCTACGCTGATATTAAAAGAAAAGATATAGAATTTGAAATTGGAGAGATGGTCATGCTTAAAGTTACACCTTGGAAAGGCGTTGTTCGATTTGGTAAACGAGGGAAATTAAATCCAAGGTATATTGGACCATTCAAGATTATTGATCGTGTCGGACCAGTAGCTTACCGACTTGAGTTACCTCAACAACTCGCGACTGTACATAACACTTTCCACGTCTCGAATTTGAAGAAATGTTTTGCTAAAGAAGATCTCACTATTCCGTTAGATGAAATCCAAATCAACGAAAAACTTCAATTCATCGAAGAACCCGTCGAAATAATGGATCGTGAGGTTAAAAGACTTAAGCAAAACAAGATACCAATTGTTAAGGTTCGATGGAATGCTCGTAGAGGACCCGAGTTCACCTGGGAGCATGAAGATCAGATGAAGAAGAAATACCCGCATCTATTTCCAGAAGATTCGTCAACACCTTCAACAGCTTAAAATTTCGGGACGAAATTTATTTAACGGGTAGGTACTGTAGTGACCCGAACTTTTCCATGTTTATATATATTAATTGAGATTGATATTTACATGATTAAATGTTTCCAACATGTTAAGCAATCAAACTTGTTAAGACTTGATTAATTGAAATATGTTTCATATAGACAATTGACCACCCAAGTTGACCGGTGATTCACGAACGTTAAAACTTGTAAAAACTATATGATTACATATATATGGATATATATATATAGTTAACATGATACTATTATAAGTAAACATATCATAAAGTATATTAACAATGAACTACATATGTAAAAACAAGACTACTAACTTAATGATTTTTAAACGAGACATATATGTAACGATTATCGTTGCAAAGACATTTAATGTATATATATCATATTAAGAGATATTCATACATGATAATATCATGATAATATAATAATTTAAAATCTCATTTGATATTATAAATATTGGGTTAACAACAATTAACAAGATCGTTAACCTAAAGGTTTCAAAACAACACTTACATGTAACGACTAACGATGACTTAACGACTCAGTTAAAATGTATATACATGTAGTGTTTTAATATGTATTTATACACTTTTGAAAGACTTCAATACACTTATCAAAATACTTCTACTTAACAAAAATGCTTACAATTACATCCTCGTTCAGTTTCATCAACAATTCTACTCGTATGCACCCGTATTCGTACTCGTACAATACACAGCTTTTAGATGTATGTACTATTGGTATATACACTCCAATGATCAGCTCTTAGCAGCCCATGTGAGTCACCTAACACATGTGGGAACCATCATTTGGCAACTAGTATGAAATATCTCATAAAATTACAAAAATATGAGTAATCATTCATGACTTATTTACATGAAAACAAAATTACATATCCTTTATATCTAATCCATACACCAACGACCAAAAACACCTACAAACACTTTAATTCTTCAATTTTCTTCATCTAATTAATCTCTCTCAAGTTCTATCTTCAAGTTCTAAGTGTTCTTCATATATTCTACAAGTTCTAGTTACATAAAATCAAGAATACTTTCAAGTTTGCTAGCTCACTTTCAATCTTGTAAGGTGATCATCCAACCTCATGAAATCTTTGTTTCTTACAGTAGGTTATCATTCTAATACAAGGTAATAATCATATTCAAACTTTGGTTCAATTTCTATAACTATAACAATCTTATTTCAAGTGATGATCTTACTTGAACTTGTTTTCGTGTCATGATTCTGCTTCAAGAACTTCGAGCCATCCAAGGATCCGTTGAAGCTAGATCCATTTTTCTATTTTCCAGTAGGTTTATCCAAGGAACTTAAGGTAGTCATGATGTTCATAACATCATTCGATTCATACATATAAAGCTATCTTACTCGAAGGTTTAAACTTGTAATCACTAGAACATAGTTTAGTTAATTCTAAACTTGTTCGCAAACAAATGTTAATCCTTCTAACTTGACTTTTAAAATCAACTAAACACATGTTCTATATCTATATGATATGCTAACTTAATGATTTAAAACCTGGAAACACGAAAAACACCGTAAAACCGGATTTACGCCGTCGTAGTAACACCGCGGGCTGTTTTGGGTTAGTTAATTAAAAACTATGATAAACTTTGATTTAAAAGTTGTTATTCTGAGAAAATGATTTTTATTATGAACATGAAACTATATCCAAAAATTATGGTTAAACTCAAAGTGGAAGTATGTTTTCTAAAATGGTCATCTAGACGTCGTTCTTTCGACTGAAATGACTACCTTTACAAAAACGACTTGTAACTTATTTTTCTGACTATAAACCTATACTTTTTCTGTTTAGATTCATAAAATAGAGTTCAATATGAAACCATAGCAATTTTATTCACTCAAAACGGATTTAAAATGAAGAAGTTATGGGTAAAACAAGATTGGATAATTTTTCTCATTTTAGCTACGTGAAAATTGGTAACAAATCTATTCCAACCATAACTTAATCAACTTGTATTGTATATTATGTAATCTTGAGATACCATAGACACGTATACAATGTTTCGACCTATCATGTCGACACATCTATATATATTTCGGAACAACCATAGACACTCTATATGTGAATGTTGGAGTTAGCTATACAGGGTTGAGGTTGATTCCAAAATATATATAGTTTGAGTTGTGATCAATACTGAGATACGTATACACTGGGTCGTGGATTGATTCAAGATAATATTTATCGATTTATTTCTGTACATCTAACTGTGGACAACTAGTTGTAGGTTACTAACGAGGACAGCTGACTTAATAAACTTAAAACATCAAAATATATTAAAAGTGTTGTAAATATATTTTGAACATACTTTGATATATATGTATATATTGTTATAGGTTCGTGAATCAACCAGTGGCCAAGTCTTACTTCCCAACGAAGTAAAAATCTGTGAAAGTGAGTTATAGTCCCACTTTTAAAATCTAATATTTTTGGGATGAGAATACATGCAGGTTTTATAAATGATTTACAAAATAGACACAAGTACGTGAAACTACATTCTATGGTTGAATTATCGAAATCGAATATGCCCCTTTTTATTAAGTCTGGTAATCTAAGAATTCGGGAACAGACACCCTAATTGATGCGAATCCTAAAGATAGATCTATTGGGCCTAACAAACCCCATCCAAAGTACCGGATGCTTTAGTACTTTGAAATTTATATCATATCCGAAGGGTGTCCCGGAATGATGGGGATATTCTTATATATGCATCTTGTTAATGTCGGTTACCAGGTGTTCACCATATGAATGATTTTTATCTCTATGTATGGGATGTGTATTGAAATATGAAATCTTGTGGTCTATTATTATGATTTGATATATATAGGTTAAACCTATAACTCACCAACATTTTTGTTAACGTTTTAAGCATGTTTATTCTCAGGTGATTATTAAGAGCTTCCGCTATCGCATACTTAAATAAGGACGAGATTTGGAGTCCATGCTTGTATGATATTGTGTAAAAACTGCATTCAAGAAACTTATTTTGTTGTAACATATTTGTATTGTAAACCATTATGTAATGGTCGTGTGTAAACAGGATATTTTAGATTATCATTATTTGATAATCTACGTAAAGCTTTTTAAACCTTTATTGATGAAATAAAGGTTATGGTTTGTTTTAAAATGAATGCAGTCTTTGAAAAACATCTCATATAGAGGTCAAAACCTCGCAACGAAATCAATTAATATGGAACGTTTTTAATCAATAAGAACGGGACATTTCACATTTGAACAAGTGTATAACATTTTATGAGGTAAGGTCGGGTGTAGTAGTTCTATACTCGGGTTAATGCTAGTATTCAGGTGCTCGGTTTATGCAAGCGATAGAATCTCGTGGTCAAGGAAACTAAACTATTTTTCTGATAACTGTTTTTCAGATACTGTTACATTATTTTAAACCTGTAGATTCACCAACATTATTTGTTGACCTGTTTTTGCGTGTTGTTATTCTCGGGTCCTTAAGAGGTATGCTTCCGCTGTGTTTGCTGCATGTCTGGCCATGGAGTCAGCATTTGATTTAATGAACATTATTTACTTTCGCATTTAAAACTTTTATACTGTTTAAATACTGTTGGCTTGTGGTTACGATCACAACAGTGTTTCTATTTTGGGATTATTGACTAATGTTTTTGAAAGTTAATATTTTTAAATAAAATTAAATGTGATTGCTTTAAACGTCTCATATAGAGGGCATAACTGTTAACTGTGGGATCTGAATTAACACGCCGTCAGATGGTAATTTGGCGGGGTGTTATAGTTTCGAGCGGGATAGAGCTAAGGAAATTGTGGGTTATAATTATAGAGGTTATGGGTAATATTCGCAAGTCAAACCTAGTGTTTATCATCTCCATTACGTCTACATACTTTCCTACAATATTGAATCTCAATATTGATACGTAAGCACTCATATTTTATCTTTTATATATTAATTGTGTATCCATGTCTAGTGCTCGAGTATATATATTTATACATGCTTGTATGCTAAATTTCGTCGTTAAACAGTTATGATGAATCACGAAGTAAATACATATATTACTGATAAAAGGTATATGATATGCATGTTTTCGGAAAGCTGGCGAAAAATCAATAACTTTTCATTTAGATATCGAATAGTTTCGATGAACGGATTAAAAGATATGATCAACTGAATTATGATTGACGTTAATTGAAATTGCTTTTGTATCTGCAATTAAGATTTAAACAAATAGTTTACGAGATTGATAAAATGGATTTTTAAATATTACTAGCCGAGTAAATGAATTCTTAAATAAGGCATGTCTCGTTTGTTGAACAATCGTCAAAATTGACTGTTTTATCATGTTTTTTAAAGCTTCATAAAAACTATAGTTTAATTTTACAAGAATTGGGAAACTATATGAAATGTTAAAATGGTTCAATTGCCATGATCATTCAACTGTTGTATTGAATCAGATTGACTTTTTGAAACAACTTTGGATAACTTTTGTATGTCGATCTCGAGCATTAGGATGGTGATACACTATGACCTGACCTAGCTTGATAGACATTTATTGACCAACATATGTTCTTTAGGTTGAGATCTACGGTTATTTGGTAATCCGAGTTTCAGTCACATTTTGGTGAACGACTTTATATGCTGCTAAGGTGAGTTTCATTTGCTCCCTCTTTAATTGCTTTTGCAATCTATATTTTTGGGCTGAGAATACATGCACTTTATTTTAAACGCAATGGATACAAGTACATACTAAATTCTACACCGAGTTTGAACCGAAAATCCCTTAGCTTTGGTAACTAGTAACTGCCAGTTATAAGAACTGGTGGGCGCGAGTAGTTATATATGGATCCATAGGGCTTGACATCCCCTTCTGTTTCAGCTATAGAAATCCTAGCCTGAACTATAAAACAGACGTATGCTATTTGAGTTTAGTACACGTTGGTTTGCGTGTATTGTACATGTTGGTTGCATGTATGTTAAAACAGAGGTACTTATTATATAGGCGCTAAATCTTAGTTACCAGGTTGCTCAATCTTGTAGAATATTTTGATAAACGTTTCTGGATGAAACAACTGAAATCTTGTGATCCACTTTTATATACAGATTATGCGAAACACTAAAACTATGAACTCACCAACATTTGTGTTGACACTTGTTAGCATGTTTATTCTCAGGTTCCTAGAAGTCTTCCGTTGTTTGCTTATATGTTAGACAAGCTATGTGCATGGAGTCTTACATGGCATATTTATCAAGGAAACGTTGTATTCACCAAATCATCACCATGTATCTTATTTTGACTGCATTGTCAATGGAAGTACTATTGTAAACTATTATTTACGGTGATTGTCTATATGTAGAAATCATCAGATGTCGAAAACCTTTGATTTAAATATTCATTTATGGTGTGCCTTTTCAAAAGAATGTAATGTTTACAAAACGTATCATATAGAGGTCAAATACCTCGCAATGAAATCAATGAATGACGTGTTCGTCCATATGGATTTAAATATAGTTGTGAAAAATATAGTGTACGCAACAATTGGATCCCTGTGGAACGAACCGGACTTACTAAAAACTACACTACTCTACGATTAGGTACACTGCCTATAAGTGTTGTAGCAAGGTTTAGGTATATCCCATTCTATAAATAAATAAATAACTTGTGTAAAATTGTATCGTATTTAATAGTACTTCGTAATAAAATTAATAGTATTTCGTACGCCACCTCGCACACATCACTACTCCATTCGGAAAAAATAATAACATCGTCAGCGTATAGAAAATGAGAAAGTCTTATATTATCAACCCCCACAGTGACTCCGTGGCACACATTTTCTTGCATAGCTCGATGAAAAGCGAGATGTAAACCCTCCATGAAAATAATGAAAAGAAAAGGACTAAGAGGATCACCCTGTCGAAGCCCTCTTTTAATAGAGAATTCACGAGTCGGGTTGCCATTAACAAGAACGGAGGTTCTGGCAGATTTGAGGTATCCCATAATCCACGAACACCATTTCTGACCAAAACCCAAGGAGGATAACATAAACATAAGATAGTCCCAGTTAACCGAGTCATAGGCTTTCTCGAAATCCACCTTGAATAACAATAACGTGCGATTTTTCTTTTTAAACCATGACATAATTTTGCTCAGCATCAGCGGACCATCAAGAATTTCACGGCCTGAAATAAATGCGGACTGAACGGGACTAATGATCTTATCGATTACATGAAGTAACCGATTTGTAATAATCTTCGTTACTATCTTATAGAAAAAATCAATCAAAGAAATTGGCCGAAAATCTGTAATGAGAACCGGGTTCCGCACCTTCGGAATGAGCGAGAAAAAAAGCAGAGTTGGCACTACGTGGCATAAAGGATGTCACAAAGAATCTTCTAACATACCTATAAATATCGAACTGAAATAAGTTCAAAAAAGTTTAATGAATCGAAAAGAAATACCGTCAGGTCCCAGTGCCTTAGAGCTACCACAATACCAAACCGCGTTCTTAATCTCCATATCATCTAAATCTCTTTCAAGGAAACAGGCTTCATCTCTAGTTAATTTATAGCGAGGTTCAATATAGTTAAACTCGGCACCCGTCTTCACTTCATTAAATTTGAGTTTGTAAAACTCAAAGAATATGTTTTTTATGGCATTCGGGTTATCGATCCAACACCCGTCTACCATCAAGCCATGGATCTGTTGCATGCCACGTTTATGTTTAAGAGAATTATGAAAAAACTGGGAATTTTCGTCACCCTCCATATCCCATTTAATTCTAGATTTCTGTAACGAATCAAGAGCCTCCAATTTATAAATATCATCCCTTTCAGCAAACAAAGAATTACGCAAATTAATCAGATCCGCGTCTGCATTCCCTGCATCAATAACAACATCAAGATCATTAATTTTGTTCACAATTCCTTTCAGCCGTGTTGCCTCATTACTTCTGGACGAAATAATCCACCCCTTAAGCTCTTGTTTCATGAGCTGAAATTTAACAACGATGTCCATATTATGGTCGTTGTTTAGAGTCTTCCAAGCGCTACAAACTTTTTCATCAAAGTCGGGACGGGCGAACCATGACTCAAAAATCTTAAAATACCTAGGGCCGAAATCCAACTTGTCTTGAAAAAGGAGAATAGGAGCATGATCTGGATATCCGCGGGGCAAAACTGAACCTTTTAAATCATTGACAACTTTAAGAATATTGTTAGTGATAAAAAAACGATCGAGTTTACTAAGTTTGTTACCATCCTTGGTTCGCCACGTGAATTTAAGACCACCAAGTGGGACTTCATAAAGTGCATTCGAATCAATAAAATCATTGAACACATGAGCATCTTGTGAAGAAAAAGAAAAAAAAAACAGAACCACTACGTTCATCAGGACGTCTAACCGAGTTCCAATTGAAATGTCCCGTTCTTATTGATTAAAAACGTTCCATATTAATTGATTTCGTTGCGAGGTTTTGACCTCTATATGAGACGTTTTTCAAAGACTGCATTCATTTTTAAAACAAACCATAACCTTTATTTCATAGATAAAGGTTTTAAAAAAGCTTTACGTAGATTATCAAATAATGATAATCTAAAATATCCTGTTTACACGCGACCATTACATAATGGTTTACAATACAAATATGTTACAACAAAATAAGTTTCTTGAATGCAGTTTTTACACAATATCATACAAGCATGGACTCAAAATCTCGTCCTTATTTAAGTATGCGATAGCGGAAGCTCTTAATAATCACCTGAGAATAAACATGCTTAAAACGTCAACAAAAATGTTGGTGAATTATAGGTTTAACCTATATATATCAAATCATAATAATAGACCACAAGATTTCATATTTCAATACACATCCCATACATAGAGATAAAAATCATTCATATGGTGAACACCTGGTAACCGACATTAACAAGATGCATATATAAGAATATCCCCATCATTCCGGGACACCCTTCGAATATGATATAAATTTCAAAGTACTAAAGCATCCGGTACTTTGGATGGGGCTTGTTGGGCCCGATAGATCTATCTTTAGGATTCGCGTCAATTAGGGTGTCTGTTCCCTAATTCTTAGATTACCAGACTTAATAAAAAGGGGCATATTCGATTTCGATAATTCAACCATAGAATGTAGTTTCACGTACTTGTGTCTATTTTGTAAATCATTTATAAAACCTGCATGTATTCTCATCCCAAAAATATTAGATTTTAAAAGTGGGACTATAACTCACTTTCACTGATTTTTACTTCGTCGGGAAGTAAGACTTGGCCACGGGTTGATTCACGAACCTATAACAATATATACATATATATCAAAGTATGTTCAAAATATATTTACAACACTTTTAATATATTTTGATGTTTTAAGTTTATTAAGTCAGTTGTCCTCGTTAGTAACCTACAACTAGTTGTCCACAGTTAGATGTACAGAAATAAATCAATAAATATTATCTTGAATCAATCCACGACCCAGTGTATACGTATCTCAGTATTGATCACAACTCAAACTATATATATTTTGGAATCAACCTCAACCCTGTATAGCTAACTCCAACATTCACATATAGAGTGTCTATGGTTGTTCCGAAATATATATAGATGTGTCGACATGATAGGTCAAAACATTGTATACGTGTCTATGGTATCTCAAGATTACATAATATACAATACAAGTTGATTAAGTTATGGTTGGAATAGATTTGTTACCAATTTTCACGTAGCTAAAATGAGAAAAATTATCCAATCTTGTTTTACCCATAACTTCTTCATTTTGAATCCGTTTTGAGTGAATCAAATTGCTATGGTTTCATATTGAACTCTATTTTATGAATATAAACAGAAAAAGTATAGGTTTATAGTCAGAAAAATAAGTTACAAGTCGTTTTTGTAAAGGTAGTCATTTCAGTCGAAAGAACGACGTCTAGATGACCATTTTAGAAAACATACTTCCACTTTGAGTTTAACCATAATTTTTGGATATAGTTTCATGTTCATAATAAAAATCATTTTCTCAGAATAACAACTTTTAAATCAAAGTTTATCATAGTTTTTAATTAACTAACCCAAAACAGCCCGCGGTGTTACTACGACGGCGTAAATCCGGTTTTACGGTGTTTTTTGTGTTTCCAGATTTTAAATCATTAAGTTAGCATATCATATAGATATAGAACAGGTGTGTAGTTAATTTTAAAAGTCAATTTAGAAGGATTAACTTTTGTTTGCGAACAAGTTTAGAATTAACTAAACTATGTTCTAGTGATTACGAGTTTAAACCTTCGAATAAGATAGTTTTATATATATGAATCGAATGATGTTATGAACATCATTACTACCTCAAGTTTAGTAGGTAAACCTACTGGAAGTGACAAGAAATGATCTAGCTTCAAAGGATCTTGGATGGCTTGAAAATTCTTGAAGTAGGATCATGACACAAAAACAAGTTCAAGTAAGATTTTTACTCGAATTAAGATAGTTTATAGTTATAGAAATTGAATCAAAGTTTGAATATGAATATTACCTTGAATAAGAAAGATAACCTACTGTATATAATAAAGGTTTCTTGATCTTAGATGATTACTTGGAATGGATTAGAAAGCTTGGAAGTAAATTAGTAAACTTGAAGGGATTTTTGAAGTGTTCTTGAAGTGTTCTTCCTATGATGATTATAGCTTGATTCTTGAAGTGATTTTTGATGAAGATGATGATTAACTACTGGAAAAATACATTCATAATAGTGTGTGTGTGTGTGTGTGTGTGTGTTGAGAGAGAATTAGAAAGAGAATTGGAAGTGAAATGGAGTGAATGATGAGTGGTAATTGGTGAGTGGTGAGTGGAGTTAAAAGGAGTTCTAGTTAGTTGACTAGCTCATGGTAGAAGTTAAAATTGATTATTCATACATGACATAATCAAGAGTGGAATCCCATGCTAGTTCCTATTGGTATATACTCATAGTAAGTACGTTTTGAAGCTGTGTATAATACGGGTAAGAATACGACTAGAATTCTTGATGAAAGAAAAGAATGGAAAAGTAACTGTAACCATTTTCCTTAAGTATGAGTGTTTTGATATATGTCTTGAAGTCTTCCAAAAGTATTTTAATACATCTAAATACACTACATGTATATACATTTTAACTGAGTCGTTAAGTCATCGTTAGTCGTTACATGTAAGTGTTGTTTTGAAACCTTTAAGTTAACGATCTCAATTAATGTTGTTAACCCATTGTTTATTATATCTAATGAGATGTTAAATTATTATATTATCATGATATTATGATATATTAATATATCTTAATATGATATATATATACATTTAAATGTCGTTACAACGATAATCGTTACATATATGTCTCGTTTCGAAATCCTTAAGTTAGTAGTCTTGTTTATATGTATATAACTCATTGTTAATATACTTATGGAGATACTTACTTATCATAATCTCATGTTAACCATATGTATATCCATATATATATATCGTCATGTCGTTTTTACAAGTTTTAACGTTCGTGAATCGCCGGTCAACTTGGGTGGTCAATTGTCTATATGAAACATATTTCAATTAATCAAGTCTTAATAAGTTTGATTGCTTAACATGTTGGAAACATTTAATCATGTAAATATCAATCTCAATTAATATATATAAACATGGAAAAGTTCGGGTCACTACAGTACCTACCCGTTAAATAAATTTCGTCCCGAAATTTTAAGCTGTTGAAGGTGTTGACGAATCTTCTAGAAATAGATGCGGGTATTTCTTCTTCATCTGATCTTCACGCTCCCAGGTGAACTCGGGTCCTCTACAAGCATTCCATCGAACCTTAACAATTGGTATCTTGTTTTGCTTAAGTCTTTTAACCTCACGATCCATTATTTCGACGGGTTCTTCGATGAATTGAAGTTTTTCGTTGATTTGGATTTCATCTAACGGAATAGTGAGATCTTCTTTAGCAAAACATTTCTTCAAATTCGAGACGTGGAAAGTGTTATGTACAGCCGCGAGTTGTTGAGGTAACTCAAGTCGGTAAGCTACTGGTCCGACACGATCAATAATCTTGAATGGTCCAATATACCTTGGATTTAATTTCCCTCGTTTACCAAATCGAACAACGCCTTTCCAAGGTGCAACTTTAAGCATGACCATCTCTCCAATTTCAAATTCTATATCTTTTCTTTTAATGTCAGCGTAGCTCTTTTGTCGACTTTGGGCGGTTTTCAACCGTTGTTGAATTTGGATGATCTTCTCGGTAGTTTCTTGTATAATCTCCGGACCCGTAATCTATCTATCCCCCACTTCACTCCAACAAATCGGAGACTTGCACTTTCTACCATAAAGTGCTTCAAACGGCGCCATCTCAATGCTTGAATGGTAGCTGTTGTTGTAGGAAAATTCTGCTAACGGTAGATGTCGATCCCAACTGTTTCCGAAATCAATAACACATGCTCGTAGCATGTCTTCAAGCGTTTGTATCGTCCTTTCGCTCTGCCCATCAGTTTGTGGATGATAGGCAGTACTCATGTCTAGACGAGTTCCTAATGCTTGCTGTAATGTCTGCCAGAATCTTGAAATAAATCTGCCATCCCTATCAGAGATAATAGAGATTGGTATTCCATGTCTGGAGACGACTTCCTTCAAATACAGTCGTGCTAACTTCTCCATCTTGTCATCTTCTCCTATTGGCAGGAAGTGTGCTGATTTGGTGAGACGATCAACTATTACCCAAATAGTATCAAAACCACTTGCAGTCCTTGGAAATTTTGTGATGAAATCCATGGTAATGTTTTCCCATTTCCATTCTGGGATTTCGGGTTGTTGAAGTAGACCTGATGGTTTTTGATGCTCAGCTTTGACCTTAGAACACGTCAAACATTCTCCTACGTATTTAGCAACATCGGCTTTCATACCCGGCCACCAAAAATGTTTCTTGAGATCCTTGTACATCTTCCCCGTTCCAGGATGTATTGAGTATCTGGTTTTATGAGCTTCTCTAAGTACCATTTCTCTCATATCTCCAAATTTTGGTACCCAAATCCTTTCAGCCCTATACCGGGTTCCGTCTTCCCGAATATTAAGATGCTTCTCCGATCCTTTGGGTATTTCATCCTTTAAATTTCTCTCTTTTAAAACTCCTTGTTGCGCCTCCTTTATTTGAGTAGTAATGTTATTATGAATCATTATATTCATAGATTTTACTCGAATGGGTTCTCTGTCCTTCCTGCTCAAGGCATCGGCTACCACATTTGCCTTCCCCGGGTGGTAACGAATCTCAAAGTCGTAATCATTCAATAATTCAATCCACCTACGCTACCTCATATTCAGTTGTTTCTGATTAAATATGTGTTGAAGACTTTTGTGGTCGGTATATATAATACTTTTGACCCCATATAAGTAGTGCCTCCAAGTCTTTAATGCAAAAACAACCGCGCCTAATTCCAAATCATGCGTCGTATAATTTTGTTCGTGAATCTTCAATTGTCTAGACGCATAAGCAATCACCTTCGTTCGTTGCATTAATACACAACCGAGATCTTGCTTTGATGCGTCACAATAAATCACAAAATCATCATTCCCTTCAGGCAATGACAATATAGGTGCCGTAGTTAGCTTTTTCTTCAATAACTGAAACGCTCTCTCTTGTTCATCATTCCATTCAAATTTCTTTCCTTTATGCGTTAATGCAGTCAAGGGTTTTGCTATTCTGGAAAAGTCTTGGATGAACCTTCTGTAGTAACCAGCTAGTCCTAAAAACTGGCGTATGTGTTTCGGAGTTTTCGGGGTTTCCCAATTTTCAACAGTTTCTATCTTTGCCGGATCCACCTTAATACCTTCTTTGTTCACTATGTGACCGAGGAATTGAACTTCTTCCAACCAAAATGCACACTTTGAAAACTTAGCGTACAATTCTTCCTTTCTCAATACTTCTAACACCTTTCTCAAATGTTCACCGTGTTCTTGGTCATTCTTTAAGTAAATAAGTATGTCATCAATGAAAACAATGACAAACTTGTCAAGGTATGGTCCACACACTCGGTTCATAAGGTCCATGAACACAGCTGGTGCATTAGTTAAACCAAACGGCATGACCATAAACTTGTAATGACCGTAACGTGTTCTGAAAGCAGTCTTTGGAATATCATCTTCTTTCACCCGCATTTGATGATACCCGGAACGTAAGTCAATCTTTGAATAAACAGACGAGCCTTGTAGTTGATCAAATAAGTCGTCGATTCTCGGTAGTGGGTAGCGGTTCTTGATGGTAAGTTTGTTCAACTCTCGGTAGTCGATACACAACCTGAATGTACCATCTTTCTTCTTGACAAACAAAACAGGAGCTCCCCACGGTGATGTGCTTGGTCGAATGAAACCACGCTCTAAAAGTTCTTGTAATTGGCTTTGCAGTTCTTTCATCTCGCTGGGTGCTAGTCTGTAAGGAGCACGAGCTATTGGTGCAGCTCCTGGTATAAGATCTATTTAAAATTCAACGGATCGATGTGGGGGTAATCCCGGTAATTCTTTCGGAAATACATCGGGAAATTCTTTTGCAATGGGAACATCATTGATGCTCTTTTCTTCAGTTTGTACTTTCTCGACGTGTGCTAGAACAGCATAGCAACCTTTTCTTATTAGTTTTTGTGCCTTCAAATTACTAATAAGATGTAGCTTCGTGTTGCCCTTTTCTCCGTACACCATTAAGGGTTTTCCTTTTTCTCGTATAATGCGAATTGCATTTTTGTAACAGACGATCTCTGCTTTCACTTCTTTCAACCAGTCCATACCGATTATCACATCAAAACTCCCTAACTCTACTGGTATCAAATCAATCTTAAATGTTTCGCTAACCAGTTTAATTTCTCGATTCCGACATATATTTTCTGCTGAAATTAATTTACCATTTGCTAATTCGAGTAAAAATTTACTATCCAAAGGCGTCAATGGACAACTTAATTTAGCACAAAAATCTCTACTCATATAGCTTCTATCCGCACCCGAATCAAATAAAACGTAAGCAGATTTATTGTCAATAAGAAACGTACCATTAACAAGCTCCGGGTCTTCCTGTGCCTCTGCCGCATTAATATTGAAAACTCTTCCGCGGACTTGTCCATTCGTGTTCTCCTGGTTCGGGCAATTTCTAATAATGTGGCCCGGTTTTCCACATTTATAACAAACTACATTGGCATAACTTGCTCCGACACTACTTGCTCCGCCATTACTCATTCCGACACCATTTGTTCCTTTCGTTCTATTAACCCCTAGTCCGTAGACCTCACACTTCGCCGCGCTATGACCATTTCTTTTACACTTGTTGCAAAATTTGGTGCAGAACCCCAAGTGATACTTTTCACATCTTTGGCATAGCTGCTTCTGATTGTTGTTGTTGTTGCGGTTATTATTGTTGTTGGGATGATTGTTGTAGTTGCTGTTGCTGCTGTTGTTGTTGTTGTTGTTGTTGTTGTTGTTGTTGTTGTTGTTGTTGTTGTTGTTGTTGTTGTTGTTGTTGGGCCGTTTGTTGTAGTTGCGATTGATGTTGCGATTGTTGGGATAATTGTTGCGATTATTGTTGTAATTGCTGTTGTTGTTGTATTGGTGATTCTTATCACCGTTTTCCTCCCACTTTCTTTTGACTTGCTTCACATTGGCCTCTTCAGCAGTCTGTTCTTTAATTCTTTCTTCAATCTGGTTCACTAGTTTGTGAGCCATTCTACATGCCTGTTGTATAGAGGCGGGCTCGTGTGAACTTATATCTTCTTGGATTCTTTCCGGTAATCCTTTCACAAATGCGTCGATCTTCTCTTCCTCATCTTCGAATGCTCCCGGACACAATAGGCACAATTCTCTGAATCGTCTTTCGTACGTGGTAATATCAAATCCTTGGGTTCGTAACCCTCTAAGTTCTGTCTTGAGCTTATTGACCTCGGTTCTAGGACGGTACTTCTCGTTCATCAAGTGCTTGAATGCTGACCACGGTAGTGCGTACGCATCGTCTTGTCCCACTTACTCTAGATAGGTATTCCACCATGTTAACGCAGAACCTGTGAAGGTATGCGTAGCGTACTTCACTTTGTCCTCTTCAGTACACTTACTTATGGAAAACACCGATTCGACCTTCTCGGTCCACCGTTTCAATCCGATCGGTCCTTCGGTTCCATCAAATTCCAAAGGTTTGCAGGCAGTGAATTCTTTGTAGGTGCATCCTACACGATTTCCTGTACTGCCAGATCCAAGGTTATTGTTGGTATGTAGCGCAGCCTGTACTGCGGCTATGTTTGAAGCTAGAAAAGTACGGAATTCCTCTTCATTCATATTCACGGTGTGTCGAGTAGTCGGTGACATTTCCTTCAAAATAGTCAAATGGAATAAGTTAATCATACAGAATATTAAGAGTAGTTAATAGTATTTCGTAGCATAATATGAACTCATTTATAAAAGCTTTTTCTTCATATTAGCGTTTTATAAGTTTAAATTCGGGTAGTAGCTACCCGTTAAGTTCATACTTAGTAGCTAATATACAATTCAACTACTACAATTCTATATGAAAAACTGATTGTAATAATATTTCGCGTTCAAACCTTTATACAATAACTTGCAAACTTACAATACCGCTTTTTTTACATATAGCATGAAATATAACACATAAAACTTTGATACAAAGTAGTTGCGAAGATAATTCTAGTTAATAAATAAGGCGTTCAGCAAAGGAAATAAAGATACGTAATTCATACGTCCAGAAACAAGTCATGCATTCTGGTTTTACTAATACCACTTCCCATCCTTGTTCTTGTGGAACATAACCGTTATGGCCGTTGATAAGACAGCGTGTTGTAACGTCGTCAAAAGGACGAGGGTTACGTAATGACCAACAGTCTCGTAATAACCTAAAAACCTCATTTCTTACCACAATTACCGACTCCGTCACTTGTGGGAACGTTTTGTTTAATAGTTGTAGCCCGATGTTCTTGTTCTCACTTTGGTGAGAAGCGAACATTACTAACCCGTAAGCATAACATGCTTCTTTATGTTGCATGTTAGCCGCTTTTTTTCTAAATCACGAAGTCCTATATTCGGATATATTGAGTCAAAATAATTTCTTAACCCGTTGCGTAAAATAGCATTTGGGTTCCCCGCAATATATGTGTCAAAGTAAACACATCGTAACTTATGGATTTCCCAATGTGATATCCCCCATCTTTCGAACGAAAGCCATTTATAAATCAAGGCATTCTTGGAACGTTCTTCGAATGTCTTACAAACTGATCTCGCCTTAAATAGTTGTGCCGAGGAATTCTGACTGACTCTAGACAAGATTTCATCAATCATGTCTCCGGGTAGGTCTCTTAAAATATTGGGTTGTCTATCCATTTTGTGTTTTTATACTGTAAAATAGACAAGAGTTAGATTCATAAAAAAAAATACTTATTAATACAAGCAATTTTTACATATATCATAAAGCATAAGCACACTATATTACATATATTACACCACACGAATACAACTATCTTATTCCGACTCGCTCGTTTCTTCTTGTTCGGTTTTGGTTCGATTTGCCAAGTTTCTAGGGATATATGATGTTCCCCTAATACGAGCCGTCGTTGTCCACATTGGTTTAGAAAAACCTGGTGGTTTAGAGGTTCCCGGGTCATTGTTACAACTTAAGGACTTCGGGGGTTGACGATACATATAAAGTTCATCGGGGTTGGAATTAGATTTCTCTATTTTTATGCCCTTTCCCTTATTATTTTCTTTTGCCTTTTTAAATTCAGTTGGGGTAATTTCTATAACATCATCGGAATTCTCGTCGGAATCCGATTCATCGGAGAATTGGTAATCCTCCCAATATTTTGCTTCCTTGGCGGAAACACCATTGACCATAATTAACCTTGGTCGGTTGGTTGAGGATTCTCTTTTACTTAACCGTTTTATTATTTCCCCCACCGGTTCTATTTCTTCTTCCGGTTCCGATTCTTCTTCCGGTTCCGATTCTTCTTCCGGTTCTGACTCTTCTTCCGGTTCCTCTTCGGGAACTTGTGAATCAGTCCACGAATCATTCCAATTTACATTTGACTCTTCATTATTATTAGGTGAGTCAATGGGACTTGTTCTAGAGGTAGACATCTATCACATAATATCAAACACGTTAAGAGATTAATATATCACATAATATTCATATGTTAAAAATATATAGTTTCCAACAAAAATGTTAAGCAATCATTTTTAAAGAAAACACGGTCGAAGTCCAGACTCACTAATGCATCCTAACAAACTCGATAAGACACACTAATGCAAATTTTCTGGTTCTCTAAGACCAACGCTCGAATACCAACTGAAATGTCCCGTTCTTATTGATTAAAAACGTTCCATATTAATTGATTTCGTTGCGAGGTTTTGACCTCTATATGAGACGTTTTTCAAAGACTGCATTCATTTTTAAAACAAACCATAACCTTTATTTCATAGATAAAGGTTTTAAAAAAGCTTTACGTAGATTATCAAATAATGATAATCTAAAATATCCTGTTTACACACGACCATTACATAATGGTTTACAATACAAATATGTTACAACAAAATAAGTTTCTTGAATGCAGTTTTTACACAATATCATACAAGCATGGACTCCAAATCTCGTCCTTATTTAAGTATGCGATAGCGGAAGCTCTTAATAATCACCTGAGAATAAACATGCTTAAAACGTCAACAAAAATGTTGGTGAGTTATAGGTTTAACCTATATATATCAAATCATAATAATAGACCACAAGATTTCATATTTCAATACACATCCCATACATAGAGATAAAAATCATTCATATGGTGAACACCTGGTAACCGACATTAACAAGATGCATATATAAGAATATCCCCATCATTCCGGGACACCCTTCGGATATGATATAAATTTCGAAGTACTAAAGCATCCGGTACTTTGGATGGGGCTTGTTGGGCCCGATAGATCTATCTTTAGGATTCGCGTCAATTAGGGTGTCTGTTCCCTAATTCTTAGATTACCAGACTTAATAAAAAGGGGCATATTCGATTTCGATAATTCAACCATAGAATGTAGTTTCACGTACTTGTGTCTATTTTGTAAATCATTTATAAAACCTGCATGTATTCTCATCCCAAAAATATTAGATTTTAAAAGTGGGACTATAACTCACTTTCACTGATTTTTACTTCGTCGGGAAGTAAGACTTGGCCACTGGTTGATTCACGAACCTATAACAATATATACATATATATCAAAGTATGTTCAAAATATATTTACAACACTTTTAATATATTTTGATGTTTTAAGTTTATTAAGTCAGCTGTCCTCGTTAGTAACCTACAACTAGTTGTCCACAGTTAGATGTACAGAAATAAATCAATAAATATTATCTTGAATCAATCCACGACCCAGTGTATACGTATCTCAGTATTGATCACAACTCAAACTATATATATTTTGGAATCAACCTCAACCCTGTATAGCTAACTCCAACATTCACATATAGAGTGTCTATGGTTGTTCCGAAATATATATAGATGTGTCGACATGATAGGTCAAAACATTGTATACGTGTCTATGGTATCTCAAGATTACATAATATACAATACAAGTTGATTAAGTTATGGTTGGAATAGATTTGTTACCAATTTTCACGTAGCTAAAATGAGAAAAATTATCCAATCTTGTTTTACCCATAACTTCTTCATTTTGAATCCGTTTTGAGTGAATCAAATTGCTATGGTTTCATATTGAACTCTATTTTATGAATATAAACAGAAAAAGTATAGGTTTATAGTCAGAAAAATAAGTTACAAGTCGTTTTTGTAAAGGTAGTCATTTCAGTCGAAAGAACGACGTCTAGATGACCATTTTAGAAAACATACTTCCACTTTGAATTTAACCATAATTTTTGGATATAGTTTCATGTTCATAATAAAAATCATTTTCTCAGAATAACAACTTTTAAATCAAAGTTTATCATAGTTTTTAATTAACTAACCCAAAACAGCCCGCGGTGTTACTACGACGGCGTAAATCCGGTTTTACGGTATTTTTTGTGTTTCCAGGTTTTAAATCATTAAGTTAGCATATCATATAGATATAGAACAGGTGTGTAGTTAATTTTAAAAGTCAATTTAGAAGGATTAACTTTTGTTTGCGAACAAGTTTAGAATTAACTAAACTATGTTCTAGTGATTACGAGTTTAAACCTTCGAATAAGATAGTTTTATATATATGAATCGAATGATGTTATGAACATCATTACTACCTCAAGTTTAGTAGGTAAACCTACTGGAAGTGACAAGAAATGATCTAGCTTCAAAGGATCTTGGATGGCTTGAAAATTCTTGAAGTAGGATCATGACACAAAAACAAGTTCAAGTAAGATTTTTACTCGAATTAAGATAGTTTATAGTTATAGAAATTGAATCAAAGTTTGAATATGAATATTACCTTGAATAAGAAAGATAACCTACTGTATATAATAAAGGTTTCTTGATCTTAGATGATTACTTGGAATGGATTAGAAAGCTTGGAAGTAAATTAGTAAACTTGAAGGGATTTTTGAAGTGTTCTTGAAGTGTTCTTCCTATGATGATTATAGCTTGATTCTTGAAGTGATTTTTGATGAAGATGATGATTAACTATTGGAAAAATACGTTCATAATAGTGTGTGTGTGTGTGTTGAGAGAGAATTAGAAAGAGAATTGGAAGTGAAATGGAGTGAATGATGAGTGGTAATTGGTGAGTGGTGAGTGGAGTTAAAAGGAGTTCTAGTTAGTTGACTAGCTCATGGTAGAAGTTAAAATTGATTAGTCATACATGACATAATCAAGAGTGGAATCCCATGCTAGTTCCTATTGGTATATACTCATAGTAAGTACGTTTTGAAGCTGTGTATAATACGGGTAAGAATACGACTAGAATTCTTGATGAAAGAAAAGAATGGAAAAGTAACTGTAACCATTTTCGTTAAGTATGAGTGTTTTGATATATGTCTTGAAGTCTTCCAAAAGTATTTTAATACATCTAAATACACTACATGTATATACATTTTAACTGAGTCGTTAAGTCATCGTTAGTCGTTACATGTAAGTGTTGTTTTGAAACTTTTAAGTTAACGATCTCAATTAATGTTGTTAACCCATTGTTTATTATATCTAATGAGATGTTAAATTATTATATTATCATGATATTATGATATATTAATATATCTTAATATGATATATATACATTTAAATGTCGTTACAACGATAATCGTTACATATATGTCTCGTTTCGAAATCCTTAAGTTAGTAGTCTTGTTTATATGTATATAACTCATTGTTAATATACTTATGGAGATACTTACTTATCATAATCTCATGTTAACCATATGTATATCCATATATATATCGTCATGTCGTTTTTACAAGTTTTAACGTTCGTGAATCGCCGGTCAACTTGGGTGGTCAATTGTCTATATGAAACATATTTCAATTAATCAAGTCTTAACAAGTTTGATTGCTTAACATGTTGGAAACATTTAATCATGTAAATATCAATCTCAATTAATATATATAAACATGGAAAAGTTCTGGTCACTACACCAATCACCCATGAAAATATATTCACCCGGATGAGAATTAATGAAACTCGAAAGTCTGTCCCATAAAGCAACTTTATCATTCAAATGTTGTGGTGCATATACGTTTACCATGAAAACCTCCAAATCTTCCCGTAACCACTTACCCTTAATAATCACAAAATTATCGTCGCATCAAAAATCGCTCTTAACAAAAGCGTTTGGGTCCCAAAGAGAAATGATACCACCCGATAACCCCCGAGCCAAAGATAAGTTGAAATCGAAGTTTGAATTACCCCACATCGATCTTAATCTAAACATCTTCAATCGAGTCATTTTAGATTCTTGAATGGCCAAGAATTGAAGATTTGAAGAAATACACACGTCCCTTATCCATTTCTGCTTGGAGAAAACTTCTAAGGCTCAGTCAGCGTTAGTTGGTTGTTTCTATAAAATTATTACGAAATTACTAACGAATCGTCTAGCTCGTGTGATTGATAAGCTGATTAGTCCTGTTCAGTCAGCGTTTATTTCGCGCCGACAGATTTTAGACGGACCTTCGATGTTGAGTGAGATTGTTGAATGGTTTAATAAGAAGAAAAAGAATATGCTTCTTTTTAAAGTAGATTTTGAAAAGGCGTATGATTCAGTTAATTGGAATTATTTATTATTTATGATGTCGTCAATGGGTTTTGGCTCTAATTGAAGAAGTTGGATTTTGGGTTGCCTCAAGTCAGCAAGGACTTCGGTTTTGGTTAATGGTAGCCCGAACCGTGAGTTTCCTATCAAACGGGGTTTACGACAAGGGGATCCGCTTAGTCCTTTTCTTTTCATTATCGTTATGGAAGGACTTCATTTGGCATTTCAAAGAGCTTTGGATTGTAATTTCATTCGGGGCGTAAAAGTTGGCTCTAATGATCTACGTTTATTCACGGAAGAGTCAAAGTGTGTGAGATGAAATCATAACAAGACCACACCCACCCGACAAAAAACGACTGACCGGAATATAAATTCACCACCTCCAACTGCCATCATATCTGGACCCCAGTCCCCAGTCAAAAAACCCAACACCTTTCACATACAAAAAACAGAGACTCAAAATAGAGTCGCGCCACTTGAATGTGATAATGAGAGTAACCGGAGAAAAGGATCCAACCAAACTAACCACAAACCGTCGATTGCTAAAACAACACGCCCGAGC
The DNA here is from genome assembly GCF_046630445.1 of Rutidosis leptorrhynchoides. Lineage (NCBI taxonomy): Eukaryota > Viridiplantae > Streptophyta > Magnoliopsida > Asterales > Asteraceae > Rutidosis > Rutidosis leptorrhynchoides. The sequence goes on from NC_092340.1 coordinate 25,133,926, forward strand.
TTTGGAACTTCCAGATTAGACGAAGATTGCCAGAGGAAAGACACGACCGTTCAAGAGAACGTTGGCCGGATCGGAGATCCGAAACAAAAAAGCCGAAGTCGGAGAAAAGCAGATATTGTGTGAGAAAGCAAGGAGACTCCAACCTGCCGAATGAAAGAAGCTTCGGGTAGGGATGGCAATGAATGTTCCATCCATTGGATATCCATTCAATCCGATCCATTTAAATGGATATGGATGATCTAAATGGATGATAAATGGATATCGATATGGATATGGATGATGTGAAAAATTAGTGGATCAGATATGAATATGAATATGGATATAGGCTCACCCGATCCATATCCGATCCATTGTCATCCCTAGGTTCAGGCCACCTTCACCGTACCACCGCGAGAACGGTGGTGGTTGGAGGCGTTGGTAGCCAGACCAAAACTTCATACCACTCGGACGAGCAGATCGGAGAAAACTAACAACATTGGACCACAACGGCAGAAAAATTACTATTACTATTATTCGATAAGCAACGCATCAAATTATAATTTTTTTATATTAAATTTATCTTATTTAGAGAATTATGCAAAATGAAAGATGCTATTCCGCCTGTTCTACATTTACTTTTGTCTCATTAAAGCAACGTTTACAATATATAGTTATATATACTACTCCGTATATAATAGAGAACAAATTAGCACTGTAAATTCCTTCTAGACTTATTATAATAACGTTGATGTTGATGTTGATTGATACTCGGTACTGAAAATGTTCTAGAAAGATGAGACTACGTGGTTCATGCCATGACGACAAATTATGATATTAAGTTGCTAAGGTTTTAAATGCAACATCTCTACATCATATTGTTAGGCGCGCAATTGAACTCCAATTCAACAACTTAACTCTAAAGTTAAAGATTACCTTCTATTATGATATCCAGTCTACTTGCAAATGATTTGTCTTAAAACAACAAAAGTTAAAGATTACCTTCTACAATTTTTTTTATCTTAAAACAACAAAAGTAACAACAACGCCTTCATTGCACCAAACTCTGGCATGAATTCAATTTCTTTGATCAACAGGTTGACATGGTGACGTGGCGGAATGGTGACATTCATAGAGGCTTTCGAGATTATGAATATAAGATAAACTGCTTGGCTCCCCCTTTCGCTTGATTTTTTCCCTTTTCAAGGAAACCAAGTTTAATTTCTGGGTGGGCCCTCCTTGAAAGAACTTGCCCTTTGGCTCAGGCTACCTGGAATGGTACAGCTCCGGTCACATGAAGACTTTGATGCTACGGATGCTGTTTGTGAAAATTTAGCAGCTTCGTTAACACCTAAAGAAGATGTTGAATTCATTTGAGTACTCAACCCAACAAAATATGATCGAAGATGAGCAACAAGACGGGAATCGGTAATTCCAGTTAAGTCAGGGGGAGAAGGCTTCTTCACAAGTAAACTCCATCTAAAATCAAGGGTATGAATGAAATACATCAGTATACATTTGTGTTGTGTTTGTAGTGAGAGCAAAAACATGTATATAACATGTACCAGATAAGATACCAACCTTATCAAGTAACTCATTACCAAGAAGTCTGGATTTTTCTAGCACCAAAAATAGAAAGGTTCAAAACTAGGGATTCTTATCATAAAAGAACGACCAGATTTAGTTGCAGATATTCCCTCAATCACGACCGACAAGCATTCGGAGATATTTCTCAAGGTTGAGAGACGCTCTACATGAGCATCATCTCCAATAAAGGATATGCGCAAATCGGAAGTTGGCAAGAGTGAGAGGGTTAAGTTTCCCCTGTTCCAATGCAACAAATGACAATATTAAGCATCAACTATTTTACTATATAACAAAAAAAGAAGACGAAAAAAAAGCCCCATTCAGTAAAACGTAGCAAGCGAAGTTAACATTATAATAAGAACTCCAAGCTCATTTTTGTATGTTGAGAGTAATAACTCTAGTTTTCTTCCTGAAAGTGGTCTGTTGGAACATATACAAGCTTCATTAATCTGGTTGATTCCAACTTTTAATTGTACTTCTACTATATTGTTCCTTAAGCAGGATGAATATAAAACAGTTACTAATATTGAATTCAACCTTAATAGACATATTGTCTGTCTTAAGACTGCCTAACCAACTGTGCAATAACTTCCTTTATCTCAATGGGCAGAAACGGTACATAACAACATGCTAGTATGTCGCTGGTTAGTGGACAAAAACTGTTATTTATAAATATAAAACTTTGGTCACAAAATTCGCCTAATAATATCAACCACCACTGGTATTATTCATCATTGTCAGATATTTCTAAAGCACTATATCTACTCACACATGCTTGAAGCCATTAATTCAGACAAGTACAACGCTGGTTATCCAAATATGATGTCATATATGATAAATAGTATTCTATAAAAACGAATCCATTTCATTCTTCCCAAATAGATAAGAGTAGTTGGTGAAAAAACTCTAAAGTTTATCAAGCAGAACATGTGTAGTATATGATGAAACTTTGTAAATACGAAGACATGTCTTTGTGCGTTAATGTACAATAAAAAATACAACATAAATTAATTTGTAAGTCAAAGTAACAAAGAAGAATGCAGAAAGATTCACACGACAATATAGAGACAAAGAAAAATAGAATACAGAAATCCAGAATACATAACAGACATAGCACAAAAACGGTAAGATTATACAATATAAGAGCATTACTCTACCTTTAATTCTTCTTAATTCAGAGATCATAGTACAACACGTCCAGTAACCTACAATGAAAAATTATATTTATTTGGAAGGATGAACATGTCACTATTATTAAGCTGATATGCACGAGCCTAGCAGTTCTAATCACTAATTGCCACAATATGTAACCAGTAATTAGGAATAAGAATTAGCATATGAGAAGGCCTAGTGACGAAGATTTCTACTCGCATTCAATACATGAAATATACAGTTCCCACACAAAAGCTGGAATATTGACAGGATAAATAAATAGTGAGATAATAATATGCAGCATGTTAATGGTCAGGCTCAGCATCTCATACAATGAAACTAACAAGCTGCAAGGAAAATAGTAAAGCTCAAAACAGTATACTGAAAACTAAGGTCATAACAAATTGAATATTTTAATAAATAAACATCATTCCACCAACCTTTATGGTCACCTGTCACTCAGGCCAAGACGGAGTTGTCTAGAAAGCAAGAAAAATGGTACCCAACGCGCAATCCAATCCATAAGGTGGTTAGGTTGTCCATATTTTCTACATATGTGTAAGGTACTCAAATTTTAACCTAACAAGTTAGAACTACCAGACATTATACATGTATAACTATTTTCTTGACGTACGGCATGCAGTACACTCCAGACTTCAGAAATGGAACAAACTAGAAATATAAATCCACTAATGGTTTACCAATGTACCTAATCCACATTGAGTGGACCAAGAACTAGATATGTCATCAAGTTCTAAAATCCTCTGCATAATCACTTAAACTCTTCAGAAATGGCATGAAGTACACTCCAGACTTCAGAAATGGCACAAACTAGAAATCTAAATCCACTAATATTTTACCAATGTACCTAATCCACATGATTAACTGGACCAAGAACTAGATATGTCATCAAGTTCTAAAATCCTCTGCATAATCACTTAAACTCTTCAAAACTATCCTTACGTCCCATGAATATATATCGCATTACTAACACTAACTCTGCAACAGGCTAGAAGACCTCTGCTAGAATATAACAATCAACAACAGACAACAAATGCTTAAGGGTTATACTTTTGAATGGATCAACAGATAACACGTCAAGAAGAATCAGATTTTAATTTGTTCAATTTTCATTGTGAGGTATGGTGTTTGAGTCATAAATATAATGCATCTGAATGAATTCTAGACAACTACCTTGCACGCTTAGGGATTAGAAGAGTCCCTTGCTTGTCGATCTTCCCAACACGAACTGACACAAGTGGAACACACAAACACCTTGCACGCAAACCAACTTCTGATGGCTCAAAGTGCTGTTAAAAAAATTAGGTAAAAACATCAGCATATTTTATATATAAAATCACTAACTATCATCTTAATCTAGCTTCAACTTATTCAAATAATATTTAAACTACTAAGCAGTAATAATTTCCATCATATACCATCTAATACTCATGTATACACACAGCTATATTGAATACACACAACATAAATATACACACGTCACAAAACACAATTACAATTTCAATTAAGAGTTAATTAGCGATACCTGACTGGGATGCGACAGTAATGGATCCTCAGCACCACTACTAGACACATTTAGTTTAAGCAAGGGTTTCAACCTCTCATCATATTGATATCGAGCGCTTGTAACCACTGAATAACGGTTCCTTGAGCACTACGTTGAATCAACAAATCATCATCGTTATCTCCATCACCAACAAATAAATAGGTCAAACGAGCCGCAAGTTCGTTACCGCCATTATTACGCGTTATCGATGATTCTACAGAAACCGTAACCGTAGAAGACGAATCATCCGATGATTTCTGTTGATCATCGATGTCTCGATCATCAATCGACTGTTGTTTCTCATGATTGTTTAGGTTGAAATTGATTTTAACTAGTTGTCGACCATAGCTTGGCGCCTGAGTTTGGTTTTATTTTATTGGGTTAGTATGTAAAATTATTTTGTGGCCGTTCAAGCGCAGCTCTTGATGAAAAAGTTATAAACCATCAAATATTTAAATATTATTTTAAATTAATAATATATGTGCTGTTGACTTTAAAAAATTTAACGCAATTAAATCGTTATTTTGTGGAGAAAAATATAAAGGACACAAAAAAAAAAAAAAAATATTGTTATAACGGGTAGAGAAAAAATATATTAAAAAAAAGATATATTGCTACAGTACCATTGCTACAGTGATTTCGTTGCTATAGTAATTATGTTGCTACAATACTAACGAGCTATCGTGATTTCGTTGCTACAGTAAATTAGATAAAAAGACAAAAATGCCCCTGATACTATTCATCATTTTTGTCTAATAATTAATATGATAATTACTACATATAAATTATAGAATGTATGTATATAATAATAATTTTGTTTAGCACAAATATATACATCACTAAATGTCCTAATGTGACGATCGCTCCAAATTCATATGGACGAATACGTCATTCATCGATTTCATTACGAGGTATTTGACCTCTATATGATACGTTTTGTAAACATTGCATTCTTTTGAAAAGGCACACCATAAATGAATATTTAAATCAAAGGTTTTCGACATCTGATGATTTCTACATATAGACAATCACCGTAAATAATAGTTTACAATAGTAATTCCATTGACAATGCAGTCAAAATAAGATACATGGTGATGATTTGGTGAATGCAACGTTTCCTTGATAAATATGCCATGTAAGACTCCATGCACATAGCTTGTCTAACATATAAGCAAACAGCGGAAGACTTCTAGGGAACCTGAGAATAAACATGCTAACAAGTGTCAACACAAAGGTTGGTGAGTTCATAGTTTTAGTGTTTCGCATAATCTGTATATAAAGGTGGATCACAAGATTTCAGTTGTTTCATCCGAAACGTTTATCAAAATATTCTACGAAATTGAGCACCCTGGTAACTAAACTTAACGTATATATAATTTGTACCCTTTGTATAATCATCTTAATAATACACGCAAACCAACGTGTACGCTTCTCAAATAGCATACGTCCGTTAAAAGGCTAGCGCTCTAGCTCGGACGGGGATATCAAGCCCTATGGATCCATATACTACTACTCGCGCCCACCAGTTCTTATAACCGGCAGTTACTAGTTACCAAAGCTAAGGGATTTGGTTCAAACTCAGTATAGAATTTAGTATGTACTTGTGTCCATTGTTTTTAAAATAAAGTGCATGTAGTCTCAGCCCAAAAATATAGATTGCAAAAGCAATTAAAAAGGGAGCAAATGAAACTCACGCATATAAATATTGTATATCGGTTAATAAAGCATTTGCATGTATTCTCAGCCCAAAAATGTAGAGAGTAAAAGGGATCTTATGAAACTCACTCAAATCAGTTTTAGTTTTTGTATTCATTTTATAAAACAGCGCATGTATTCTCAGCCCAAAAATATGTATAAAAAGGGATCAATGAACTCACGCATATAAATATTGTAAAACAGTTAATAAAGCATTTGCATGTATTCTCAGCCCAAAAATGTATATAAAAAGGGAATAATGAAACTCACGCATATAAATATTGTAAAACAGTTAATAAAGCATTTGCATGTACTCTCAGCCCAAAAATGTATATAAAAAGGGAATAATGAAACTCACCTTAGCAGCACATAAAGTTGTTCATCGTAATGTGACCGAAACTCGAAATATCAAATAATCGTAGATCTCAACCTAGAGAACATATGTTGGTCAATAAATGTCTATCAAGCTAGGTCAGGTTATAGTGTATCATAATCCTAATGCTCGAGATCGACATACAAAAGTTATCCAAAGTCGTTTCAAAAAGTCAATTTTGACAGTTGTTTAACAAAATGAGACGTACCTTATATAAGGATTCATTTACTCGGTTGGTAATATTCAAAAATCCAATTTATCAATCTCATAAACAAGTTGTTTAAATCTTAATTGCAGATTCAAAAGCAATTTCAACTAACGTCAATCATAATTCAGTTGATCGTATCTTTTAATCCGTTCATCGAAACTATTCGATATCTAAATGAAAAGTCATTGATTTTTCGCCAGCTTTCCAAAAACACGCATATCATATACCTTTTACCAGTAATATATGTATTTAATTCGTGATTCATCATAAACTGTTTAACGACGAAATTTTGCATACGAGCATGCATAAATATATATACTCGAGCACTAGACATGGATACACTATTAGTATATAAAAGATAAAATATAAATGCTTACGTATCAATATTGTGATTCAATATTGCAGAAGAGTACGTAGACGCAACATAGATGATAACAGTAGGTTTGACTTGTAAATAATACCCATGAACATTACCCATAACCTCCATAGCTATAACCCATAATTTCCTTAACTTTATCCCGCTCAAAAACCCATTTTTGAAAGTGACACGCTCATAACCTCGTCGTAGTATTTTATGTATATTACTAATTAATAATTAATAATACTAATAATTAATAAGATTAATAATAATATTAATCTTAATAATAATAATAATAATAATAATAATAATAATAATAATAATAATAATAATAATAATAATAATAATAATAATAATAATAATAATAATAATAATAATAAAATTAATAATAAATATTTTTTGTATTTATATGCTTGAGAGATCGAGAGAAGTGAATTGTGTGTGCAAAACTGAACCGAATGATTGAGCTTTATAATGTGGCCTGATTCTGATGCCCATGCTATCGCATGGGTTTTATGCCTATTTCTCATACGATCGCATGGCCGTCAGATCCAGCTCACATATTTTTTGTTTTCTTGTTTGTCGACATAATTAAATATAATATATATATAATATATATAATTTAAATAATTAATTATATATTATATTAAATTCATGTGCATAGTTAACTTGTAATTTTCGTTCCGATGACTCGTACGTTGTCACTCGACTTATGTCCCTGTTCCGGTTTCTCGAACGCATTTTCGTACGCTTAGAAAACTCGCAATTTAAGTTTTGTGACTCGTACTTTTGTCAAAATATAGTCTTAAATTATCAATAAACTATATCATTCAAAGTGTATCTTAAACTTTCGAGTGTTTTGGTCATTTACTTCTATAAATCATTGTCTCGCTATTTGTTAATATATATATATATAATAACAAATCGTTTTATGACCAAGTTAATATATATTTTCAACATTCATAAACACGTTTTAAATATACGTCGTAAGTTATTCATACAATTAATATTCCAACTTATCATATATATTCAAATAAATATTTAAACCAATAAGTTTAATGTACTGTATCAAAAAAAATAATACATTGTTACATTTTCAAGTTATAGTATATATATATATATATGTATCTATATACATATAATTGTTCGCGAATCGTCGAGAACAACCGAAAGGTATTTGAATATATGAAAATAGTTCAAAAATTTTGAGATTCAGTTTTACAGACTTTGTTTATCGTGTCGAAAATGTTACTCATACAAAGATTAAGTTTAAATTTGGTCAGAAATTTTCGGGTCATCACAGTACCTACCCGTTAAAGAAATTTCGTCCCGAAATTTGAGTGAGGTCGTCATGACTAACAATAAAAATGTTTTCATGCCGTATATGTGTTGATAAATAGAGTTTTATCACCGTTGAATAATATGGATAAAACAATCCGATTATTCGAAGCGTATGAGAGAAGTTATTGTAAAAGAGTGAAATGGAGAATAGAGATTCGTCTTATCTCTTGACGTATTAACGATTGATTTCCGTAATTTAAGGAATAGAAAATCTTCATAATCTAAATAAGATTTGATTCTTCGGAATTTAAGGAAATTAAGATTTCTTTTGATTAAATACGTAATTTGCCTCGATTGCTATGTTTGATATTTTGCTATAAATTGACCTCTTCCGTTTCATTATTTTCATCACTCTTACATCTTCTTCCTCATTTCCTATTTTCAAAAAATTGTAAAAATGCTTCATCCAGTTCTGATTCTTGATATACTCCTAACTTTCATATCTGTCATTCTTCTTTTTCATCTACCACCGGAGGAAGTTATTTTCTTCTACCATTACCTTGGGGTTATAGTGTTTTTCATTCTCCCGTGTCTTTATATTGCTATACGCATTGATATACACGGTTTGTAATTTCTGGGTGGTTGTTGAAATGTCCCGTTCTTATTGATTAAAAATGTTCCATATTAATTGATTTCGTTGCGAGGTTTTGACCTCTATATGAGACGTTTTTCAAAGACTGCATTCATTTTTAAAACAAACCATAACCTTTATTTCATAGATAAAGGTTTTAAAAAGCTTTACGTAGATTATCAAATAATGATAATCTAAAATATCCTGTTTACACACGACCATTACATAATGGTTTACAATACAAATATGTTACAACAAAATAAGTTTCTTGAATGCAGTTTTTACACAATATCATACAAGCATGGACTCCAAATCTCGTCCTTATTTAAGTATGCGACAGCGGAAGCTCTTAATAATCACCTGAGAATAAACATGCTTAAAACGTCAACAAAAATGTTGGTGAGTTATAGGTTTAACCTATATATATCAAATCATAATAATAGACCGCAAGATTTCATATTTCAATACACATCCCATACATAGAGATAAAAATCATTCATATGGTGAACACCTGGTAACCGACATTAACAAGATGCATATATAAGAATATCCCCATCATTCCGGGACACCCTTCGGATATGATATAAATTTCGAAGTACTAAAGCATCCGGTACTTTGGATGGGGTTTGTTAGGCCCAATAGATCCATCTTTAGGATTCGCGTCAATTAGGGTGTCTGTTCCCTAATTCTTAGATTACCAGACTTAATAAAAAGGGGCATATTCGATTTTGATAATTCAACCATAGAATGTAGTTTCACGTACTTGTGTCTATTTTGTAAATCATTTATAAAACCTGCATGTATTCTCATCCCAAAAATATTAGATTTTAAAAGTGGGACTATAACTCACTTTCACAGATTTTTACTTCGTCGGGAAGTAAGACTTTGGCCATTGGTTGATTCACGAACCTATAACAATATATACATATATATCAAAGTATGTTCAAAATATATTTACAACACTTTTAATATATTTTGATGTTTTAAGTTTATTAAGTCAGCTGTCCTCGTTAGTAACCTACAACTAGTTGTCCACAGTTAGATGTACAGAAATAAATCGATAAATATTATCTTGAATCAATCCACGACCCAGTGTATACGTATCTCAGTATTGATCACAGCTCAAACTATATATATTTTGGAATCAACCTCAACCCTGTATAGCTAACTCCAACATTCACATATACAGTGTCTATGGTTGTTCCGAAATATATATAGATGTGTCGACATGATAGGTCGAAACATTGTATACGTGTCTATGGTATCTCAAGATTACATAATATACAATACAAGTTGATTAAGTTATGGTTGGAATAGATTTGTTACCAATTTTCACGTAGCTAAAATGAGAAAAATTATCCAATCTTGTTTTACCCATAACTTCTTCATTTTAAATCCGTTTTGAGTGAATCAAATTGCTATGGTTTCATATTGAACTCTATTTTATGAATCTAAACAGAAAAAGTATAGGTTTATAGTCGGAAAAATAAGTTACAAGTCGTTTTAGTAAAGGTAGTCATTTCAGTCGAAAGAACGACGTCTAGATGACCATTTTAGAAAACATACTTCCACTTTGAGTTTAACCATAATTTTTGGATATAGTTTAATGTTCATAATAAAAATCATTTTCTCAGAATAACAACTTTTAAATCAAAGTTTATCATAGTTTTTAATTAACTAACCCAAAACAGCCCGCGGTGTTACTACGACGACGTAAATCCGGTTTTACGGTGTTTTTCGTGTTTCCAGGTTTTAAATCATTAAGTTAGCATATCATATAGATATAGAACATGTGTTTAGTTGATTTTAAAAGTCAAGTTAGAAGGATTAACTTTTGTTTGCGAACAAGTTTAGAATTAACTAAACTATGTTCTAGTGATTACAAGTTTAAACCTTCGAATAAGATAGCTTTATATGTATGAATCGAATGATGTTATGAACATCATTACTACCTTAAGTTCCTTGGATAAACCTACTGGAAAAGAGAAAAATGGATCTAGCTTCAACGGATCCTTGGATGGCTCGAAGTTCTTGAAGCAGAATCATGACACGAAAACAAGTTCAAGTAAGATCATCACTTGAAATAAGATTGTTATAGTTATAGAAATTGAACCAAAGTTTGAATATGATTATTACCTTGTATTAGAATGATAACCTACTGTAAGAAACAAAGATTTCTTGAGGTTGGATGATCACCTTACAAGATTGTAAGTGAGCTAGCAAACTTGAAAGTATTCTTGATTTTATGTAACTAGAACTTGTAGAATATATGAAGAACACTTAGAACTTGAAGATAGAACTTGAGATAGATCAATTAGATGAAGAAAATTGAAGAATGAAAGTGTTTGTAGGTGTTTTTGGTCGTTGGTGTATGGATTAGATATAAAGGATATGTAATTTTGTTTTCATGTAAATAAGTCATGAATGATTACTCATATTTTTGTAATTTTATGAGATATTTCATGCTAGTTGCCAAATGATGGTTCCCACATGTGTTAGGTGACTCACATGGGCTGCTAAGAGCTGATCATTGGAGTGTATATACCAATAGTACATACATCTAAAAGCTGTGTATTGTACGAGTACGAATACGGGTACATACGAGTAGAATTGTTGATGAAACTGAACGAGGATGTAGTTGTAAGCATTTTTGTTAAGTAGAAGTATTTTGATAAGTGTATTGAAGTCTTTCAAAAGTGTATAAATACATATTAAAACACTACATGTATATACATTTTAACTGAGTCGTTAAGTCATCGTTAGTCGTTACATGTAAGTGTTGTTTTGAAACCTTTAGGTTAACGATCTTGTTAAATGTTGTTAACCCAATGTTTATAATATCAAATGAGATTTTAAATTATTATATTATCATGATATTATCATGTATGAATATCTCTTAATATGATATATATACATTAAATGTCTTTACAACGATAATCGTTACATATATGTCTCGTTTAAAAATCATTAAGTTAGTAGTCTTGTTTTTACATATGTAGTTCATTGTTAATATACTTAATGATATGTTTACTTATCATAGTATCATGTTAATTATATATATATCCATATATATGTCATCATATAGTTTTTACAAGTTTTAACGTTCGTGAATCACCGGTCAACTTGGGTGGTCAATTGTCTATATGAAACCTATTTCAATTAATCAAGTCTTAACAAGTTTGATTGCTTAACATGTTGGAAAAATTTAATCATTTAAATATCAATCTCAATTAATATATATAAACATGGAAAAGTTCGGGTCACTACAGTACCTACCCGTTAAATAAATTTCGTCCCGGAATTTTAAGCTGTTGAAGGTGTTGACGAATCTTCTGGAAATAGATGCGGGTATTTCTTCTTCATCTGATCTTCACGCTCCCAGGTGAACTCGGGTCCTCTACGAGCATTCCATCAAACCTTAACAATTGGTATCTTGTTTTGCTTAAGTCTTTTAACCTCACGATCCATTATTTCGACGGGTTCTTCGATGAATTGAAGTTTTTCGTTGATTTGGATTTCATCTAACGGAATAGTGAGATCTTCTTTAGCAAAACATTTCTTCAAATTCGAGACGTGGAAAGTGTTATGTACAGCCGCGAGTTGTTGAGGTAACTCAAGTCGGTAAGCTACTGGTCCGACACGATCAATAATCTTGAATGGTCCAATATACCTTGGATTTAATTTCCCTCGTTTACCAAATCGAACAACGCCTTTCCAAGGTGCAACTTTAAGCATGACCATCTCTCCAATTTCAAATTCTATATCTTTTCTTTTAATGTCAGCGTAGCTCTTTTGTCGACTTTGGGCGGTTTTCAACCGTTGTTGAATTTGGATGATCTTCTCAGTAGTTTCTTGTATAATCTCCGGACCCGTAATCTGTCTATCCCCTACTTCACTCCAACAAATTGGAGACCTGCACTTTCTACCATAAAGTGCTTCAAACGGCGCCATCTCAATGCTTGAATGGTAGCTGTTGTTGTAGGAAAATTCTGCTAACGGTAGATGTCGATCCCAACTGTTTCCAAAATCAATAACACATGCTCGTAGCATGTCTTCAAGCGTTTGTATCGTCCTTTCACTCTGCCCATCAGTTTGTGGATGATAGGCAGTACTCATGTCTAGACGAGTTCCTAATGCTTGTTGTAACGTCTGCCAGAATCTTGAAATAAATCTGCCATCCCTATCAGAGATAATAGAGATTGGTATTCCATGTCTGGAGACGACTTCCTTCAAATACAGTCGTGCTAACTTCTCCATCTTGTCATCTTCTCTTATTGGCAGGAAGTGTGCTGATTTAGTGAGATGATCAAATATTACCCAAATAGTATCAAAACCACTTGCAGTCCTTGGCAATTTAGTGATGAAATCCATGGTAATGTTTTCCCATTTCCATTCTGGGATTTCGGGTTGTTGAAGTAGACCTGATGGTTTCTGATGCTCAGCTTTGACCTTAGAACACGTCAAACATTCTCCTACGTATTTAGCAACATCGGCTTTCATACCCGGCCACCAAAAATGTTTCTTGAGATCCTTGTACATCTTCCCCGTTCCAGGATGTATTGAGTATCTGGTTTTATGAGCTTCTCTAAGTACCATTTCTCTCATATCTCCAAATTTTGGTACCCAAATCCTTTCATCCCTATACCGGGTTTCGTCTTCCTGAATATTAAGATGCTTCTCCGATCCTTTGGGTATTTCATCCTTTAAATTTCCCTTTTTTAAAACTCCTTGTTGCGCCTCCTTTATTTGAGTAGTAAGGTTATTATGAATCATTATATTCATAGATTTTACTCGAATGGGTTCTCTGTCCTTCCTGCTCAAGGCATCGGCTACCACATTTGCCTTCCCCGGGTGGTAACGAATCTCAAAGTCGTAATAATTCAATAATTCAATCCACCTACGCTGCCTCATATTCAGTTGTTTCTGATTAAATATGTGTTGAAGACTTTTGTGGTCGGTATATATAATACTTTTGACCCCATATAAGTAGTGCCTCCAAGTCTTTAATGCAAAAACAACCGCGCCTAATTCCAAATCATGCGTCGTATAATTTTGTTCGTGAATCTTTAATTGTCTAGACGCATAAGCAATCACCTTCGTTCGTTGCATTAATACACAACCGAGACCTTGCTTTGATGCGTCACAATAAATCACAAAATCATCATTCCCTTCAGGCAATGACAATATAGGTGCCGTAGTTAGCTTTTTCTTCAATAACTGAAACGCTTTCTCTTGTTCATCATTCCATTCAAATTTCTTCCCTTTATGCGTTAATACAGTCAAGGGTTTTGCTATTCTAGAAAAGTCTTGGATGAACCTTCTGTAGTAACCAGCTAGTCCTAAAAATTGGCGTATGTATTTCGGAGTTTTCGGGGTTTCCCACTTTTCAACAGTTTCTATCTTTTCCGGATCTACCTTAATACCTTCTTTGTTCACTATGTGACCGAGGAATTGAACTTCTTCCAACCAAAATGCACACTTTGAAAACTTAGCGTACAATTCTTCCTTCCTCAATACTTCTAACACCTTTCTCAAATGTTCACCGTGTTCTTGGTCATTCTTTGAGTAAATAAGTATGTCATCAATGAAAACAATGACAAACTTGTCAAGGTATGGTCCACACACTCGGTTCATAAGGTCCATGAACACAGCTGGTGCATTAGTTAAACCAAACGGCATGACCATAAACTCGTAATGACCGTAACGTGTTCTGAAAGCAGTCTTTGGAATATCATCTTCTTTCACCCGCATTTGATGATACCCGGAACGTAAGTCAATCTTTGAATAAACAGACGAGCCTTGTAGTTAATCAAATAAGCCGTCGATTCTCGGTAGTGGGTAGCGGTTCTTGATGGTAAGTTTGTTCAACTCTCGGTAGTCGATACACAACCTGAATGTACCATCTTTCTTCTTGACAAACAAAACAGGAGCTCCCCACGGTGATGTGCTTGGTCGAATGAAACCACGCTCTAAAAGTTCTTGTAATTGGCTTTGCAGTTCTTTCATCTCGCTGAGTGCGAGTCTGTAAGGAGCACGAGCTATTGGTGCAGCTCCTGGTACAAGATCTATTTGAAATTCAACGGATCGATGTGGGGGTAATCCCGGTAATTCTTTCGGAAATACATCGGGAAATTCTTTTGCAATGGGAACATCATTGATGCTCTTTTCTTCAGTTTGTACTTTCTCGACGTGTGCTAGAACAGCATAGCAACCTTTTCTTATTAGTTTTTGTGCCTTCAAATTACTAATAAGATGTAGCTTCGTGTTGCCCTTTTCTCCGTACACCATTAAGGGTTTTCCTTTTTCTCGTATAATGCGAATTGCATTTTTGTAACAAACGATCTCTGCTTTCACTTCTTTCAACCAGTCCATACCGATTATCACATCAAAACTCCCTAACTCTACTGGTATCAAATCAATCTTAAATGTTTCGCTAACCAATTTAATTTCTCGATTCCGACATATATTATCTGCTGAAATTAATTTACCATTTGCTAATTCGAGTAAAAATTTACTATCCAAAGGTGTCAATGGAAAACTTAATTTAGCACAAAAATCTCTACTCATATAGCTTCTATCCGCACCCGAATCAAATAAAACGTAAGCAGATTTATTGTCAATAAGAAACGTACCCGTAACAAGCTCCGGGTCTTCCTGTGCCTTTGCCGCATTAATATTGAAAACTCTTTCGCGGCCTTGTCCATTCGTGTTCTCCTGGTTCGGGCAATTTCTAATAATGTGGCCAGGTTTTCCACATTTATAACAAACTACATTGGCATAACTTGCTCCGACACTACTTGCTCCGCCATTACTCGTTCTGACACCATTTGTTCCTTTCATTCTATTAACCCCTGGTCCGTAGACCTCACACTTCGCCGCGCTATGACCATTTCTTTTACACTTGTTGCAAAATTTGGTGCAGAACCCCGAGTGATACTTTTCACACCTTTGGCATAGCTGCTTCTGATTGTTGTTGTTGTTGCGGTTATTATTGTTGTTGGGATGACTGTTATAGTTGCTGCTGTTGTTGTTGTTGTTGTTGTTGTTGGGCCGTTTGTTATAGTTGCGATTGATGTTGCGATTGTTGGGATAATTGTTGCGATTATTGTTGTAATTGCTGTTGTTGTTGTATTGGTGATTCTTATCACCGTTTTCCTCCCACTTTCTTTTGACTTGCTTCACATTGGCCTCTTCAGCAGTCTGTTCTTTAATTCTTTCTTCAATCTGGTTCACTAGTTTGTGAGCCATTCTACATGCTTGTTGTATGGAGGCGGGCTCGTGTGAACTTATATCTTCTTGGATTCTTTCCGGTAATCCTTTCACAAACGCGTCGATCTTCTCTTCCTCATCTTCGAATGCTCCCGGACACAATAGGCACAATTCTGTGAATCGTCTTTCGTACGTGGTAATATCAAATCCTTGGGTTCGTAACCCTCTAAGTTCTGTCTTGAGCTTATTGACCTCGGTTCTGGGACGGTACTTCTCGTTCATCAAGTGCTTGAATGCTGACCACGGTAGTGCGTACGCATCATCTTGTCCCACTTGCTCTAGATAGGTATTCCACCATGTTAACGCAGAACCTGTGAAAGTATGCGTAGCGTACTTCACTTTGTCCTCTTCAGTACACTTACTTATGGCAAACACCGATTCGACCTTCTCGGTCCACCGTTTCAATCCGATCGGTCCTTCGGTTCCATCAAATTCCAAAGGTTTGCAGGCAGTGAATTCTTTGTAGGTGCATCCTACACGATTTCCTGTACTGCTAGATCCAAGGTTATTGTTGGTATGTAGCGCAGCCTGTACTGCGGCTATGTTTGAAGCTAGAAAAGTACGGAATTCCTCTTCATTCATATTCACGGTGTGTCGAGTAGTCGGTGCCATTTCCTTCAAAATAGTCAAATGGAACAAGTTAATCATACAGAATATTAAGAGTAGTTAATAGTATTTCGTAGCATAATATGAACTCATTTATAAAAGCTTTTTTCTTCATATTAGCGTTTTATAAGTTTAAATTCGGGTAGTACCTACCCGTTAAGTTCATACTTAGTAGCTAATATACAATTCAACTACTACAATTCTATATGAAAAACTGATTATAATAATATTTTGCGTTCAAACTTTTACACAATATTTTACAAACTTACAATACCGCTTATTTTACATATAGCATGAAATATAGCACACAATAAATTTGATACAAGATGGTTGTGAAGATAATTCTAGCTAGTACACAAGTCGTTCAGCAAAGGCAATAAAGACACGTAATTCATACGTCCAGAAACAAGTCATGCATTCTGGTTTTACTAGGATTACTTCCCATCCTTGGTCTTGTGGAACATAACCGTTCTGGCCGTTGATAAGACAGCGTGTTGTAACGTCGTCAAAGGGACGAGGGTTACGTAATGTCCAACAGTCCCGTAACAATCTAAAAACCTCATTTCTTACCCCAATTACCGACTCCGTCACTTGTGGAAACGTTTTGTTTAATAGTTGTAGCCCGATGTTCTTGTTCTCACTTTGGTGAGAAGCGAACATTACTAATCCGTAAGCATAACATGCTTCTTTATGTTGCATGTTAGCCGCTTTTTCTAAATCACGAAGTCCAATATTCGGATATATTGAGTCAAAATAATTTCTTAACCCATTGCGTAAAATAGCATTTGGGTTCCCCGCAATATATGCGTCAAAGTAAACACATCGTAACTTATGGATTTCCCAATGTGATATCCCCCATCTTTCGAACGAAAGCCTTTTATAAACCAAGGCATTCTTGGAACGTTCTTCGAATGTCTTACAAACGGATCTCGCCTTAAATAGTTGTGCTGAAGAATTCTGACCGACTCTAGAAAAGATTTCATCAATCATGTCTCCGGGTAGGTCTCTTAAAATATTGGGTTGTCTATCCATTTTGTGTTTTTATACTGTAAAATAGACAAGAGTTAGATTCATAAAAAAAAAATACTTATTAATACAAGCAATTTTTACATATATCATAAAGCATAAGCACACTATATTACATATATTACACCACACGAATACAACTATCTTATTCCGACTCGCTTGTTTCTTCTTCTTCGGTTTTGGTTCGTTTTGCCAAGTTTCTAGGGATATATGATGTTCCCCTAATACGAGCCGTCGTTTTCCACATTGGTTTAGAAAAACCTGGTGGTTTAGAGGTTCCCGGGTCATTGTTACAACTTAAGGACTTCGGGGGTTGACGATACATATAAAGTTCATCGGGGTTGGAATTAGATTTCTCTATTTTTATGCCCTTTCCCTTATTATTTTCTTTTGCCTTTTTAAATTCAGTTGGGGTAATTTCTATAACATCATCGGAATTCTCGTCGGAATCCGATTCATCGGAGAATTGGTAATCCTCCCAATATTTTGCTTCCTTGGCGGAAACACCATTGACCATAATTAACCTTGGTCGGTTGGTTGAGGATTTTCTTTTACTTAACCGTTTTATTATTTCCCCCACCGGTTCTATTTCTTCATCCGGTTCCGATTCTTCTTCCAGTTCCGATTCTTCTTCCGGTTCCGACTCTTCTTCCGGTTCCTCTTCGGGAACTTGTGAATCAGTCCACGAATCATTCCAATTTATATTTGACTCTTCATTATTATTAGGTGAGTCAATGGGACTTGTTCTAGAGGTAGACATCTATCACATAATATCAAACGCGTTAAGAGATTAATATATCACATAATATTCACATGTTAAAAATATATAGTTTCCAACAAAATTTGTTAAGCAATCATTTTTCAAGTAAACACAGTCGAAGTCCAGACTCACTAATGCATCCTAACAAACTCGATAAGACACACTAATGCAAAATTCTGGTTCTCTAAGACCAACGCTCGGATACCAACTGAAATGTCCCGTTCTTATTGATTAAAAACGTTCCATATTAATTGATTTCGTTGCGAGGTTTTGACCTCTATATGAGACGTTTTTCAAAGACTGCATTCATTTTTAAAACAAACCATAACCTTTATTTCATAGATAAAGGTTTTAAAAAGCTTTACGTAGATTATCAAATAATGATAATCTAAAATATCCTGTTTACACACGACCATTACATAATGGTTTACAATACAAATATGTTACAACAAAATAAGTTTCTTGAATGCAGTTTTTACACAATATCATACAAGCATGGACTCCAAATCTCGTCCTTATTTAAGTATGCGACAGCGGAAGCTCTTAATAATCACCTGAGAATAAACATGCTTAAAACGTCAACAAAAATGTTGGTGAGTTATAGGTTTAACCTATATATATTAAATCATAATAATAGACCACAAGATTTCATATTTCAATACACATCCCATACATAGAGATAAAAATCATTCATATGGTGAACACCTGGTAACCGACATTAACAAGATGCATATATAAGAATATCCCCATCATTCCGGGACACCCTTCGGATATGATATAAATTTCGAAGTACTAAAGCATCTGGTACTTTGGATGGGGTTTGTTAGGCCCAATAGATCTATCTTTAGGATTCGCGTCAATTAGGGTGTCTGTTCCCTAATTCTTAGATTACCAGACTTAATAAAAAGGGGCATATTCGATTTTGATAATTCAACCATAGAATGTAGTTTCACGTACTTGTGCCTATTTTGTAAATCATTTATAAAACCTGCATGTATTCTCATCCCAAAAATATTAGATTTTAAAAGTGGGACTATAACTCACTTTCACAGATTTTTACTTCGTCGGGAAGTAAGACTTGGCCACTGGTTGATTCACGAACCTATAACAATATATACATATATATCAAAGTATGTTCAAAATATATTTACAACACTTTTAATATATTTTGATGTTTTAAGTTTATTAAGTCAGCTGTCCTCGTTAGTAACCTACAACTAGTTGTCCACAGTTAGATGTACAGAAATAAATCGATAAATATTATCTTGAATCAATCCACGACCCAGTGTATATGTATCTCAGTATTGATCACAACTCAAACTATATATATTTTGGAATCAACCTCAACCCTGTATAGCTAACTCCAACATTCACATATACAGTGTCTATGGTTGTTCTGAAATATATATAGATGTGTCGACATGATAGGTCGAAACATTGTATACGTGTCTATGGTATCTCAAGATTACATAATATACAATACAAGTTGATTAAGTTATGGTTGGAATAGATTTGTTACCAATTTTCACGTAGCTAAAATGAGAAAAATTATCCAATCTTGTTTTACCCATAACTTCTTCATTTTAAATCCGTTTTGAGTGAATCAAATTGCTATGGTTTCATATTGAACTCTATTTTATGAATCTAAACAGAAAAAGTATAGGTTTATAGTCGGAAAAATAAGTTACAAGTCGTTTTTGTAAAGGTAGTCATTTCAGTCGAAAGAACGACGTCTAGATGACCATTTTAGAAAACATACTTCCACTTTGAGTTTAACCATAATTTTTGGATATAGTTTCATGTTCATAATAAAAATCATTTTCTCAGAATAACAACTTTTAAATCAAAGTTTATCATAGTTTTTAATTAACTAACCCAAAACAGCCCGCGGTGTTACTACGACGGCGTAAATCCGGTTTTACGGTGTTTTTCGTGTTTCCAGGTTTTAAATCATTAAGTTAGCATATCATATAGATATAGAACATGTGTTTAGTTGATTTTAAAAGTCAAGTTAGAAGGATTAACATTTGTTTGCGAACAAGTTTAGAATTAACTAAACTATGTTCTAGTGATTACAAGTTTAAACCTTCGAATAAGATAGCTTTATATGTATGAATCGAATGATGTTATGAACATCATTACTACCTTAAGTTCCTTGGATAAACCTACTGGAAAAGAGAAAAATGGATCTAGCTTCAACGGATCCTTGGATGGCTCGAAGTTCTTGAAGCAGAATCATGACACGAAAACAAGTTCAAGTAAGATCATCACTTGAAATAAGATTGTTATAGTTATAGAAATTGAACCAAAGTTTGAATATGATTATTACCTTGTATTAGAATTATAACCTACTGTAAGAAACAAAGATTTCTTGAGGTTGGATGATCACCTTACAAGATTGTAAGTGAGCTAGCAAACTTGAAAGTATTCTTGATTTTATGTAACTAGAACTTGTAGAATATATGAAGAACACTTAGAACTTGAAGATAGAACTTGAGAGAGATCAATTAGATGAAGAAAATTGAAGAATGAAAGTGTTTGTAGGTGTTTTTGGTCGTTGGTGTATGGATTAGATATAAAGGATATGTAATTTTGTTTTCATGTAAATAAGTCATGAATGATTACTCATATTTTTGTAATTTTATGAGATATTTCATGCTAGTTGCCAAATTATGGTTCCCACATGTGTTAGGTGACTCACATGGGCTACTAAGAGCTGATCATTGGAGTGTATATACCAATAGTACATACATCTAAAAGCTGTGTATTGTACGAGTACGAATACGGGTACATACGAGTAGAATTGTTGATGAAACTGAACGAGGATGTAATTGTAAGCATTTTTGTTAAGTAGAAGTATTTTGATAAGTGTATTGAAGTCTTTCAAAAGTGTATAAATACATATTAAAACACTACATGTATATACATTTTAACTGAGTCGTTAAGTCATCGTTAGTCGTTACATGTAAGTGTTGTTTTGAAACCTTTAGGTTAACGATCTTGTTAAATGTTGTTAACCCAATGTTTATAATATCAAATGAGATTTTAAATTATTATATTATCATGATATTATCATTCATGAATATCTCTTAATATGATATATATACATTAAATGTCTTTACAACGATAATCGTTACATATATGTCTCGTTTAAAAATCATTAAGTTAGTAGTCTTGTTTTTACATATGTAGTTCATTGTTAATATACTTAATGATATGTTTACTTATCATAGTATCATGTTAATTATATATATATCCATATATATGTCATCATATAGTTTTTACAAGTTTTAACGTTCGTGAATCACCGGTCAACTTGGGTGGTCAATTGTCTATATGAAACCTATTTCAATTAATCAAGTCTTAACAAGTTTGATTGCTTAACATGTTGGAAACATTTAATCATTTAAATATCAATCTCAATTAATATATATAAACATGGAAAAGTTTGGGTCACTACAGTTGTTGGGTTTTATATCTTCCCTTATATTTCGATGTCTCTGCTTCTGTCTTTCCATAATCATTGACATCCACAGTTAATACTCTCTCCAATTTACTGTGATTTATATATACTCCCATTGATATTTTGAAGCTTCATGCTTTTGTTTTATCTTCCCGACTTTAAATCAAGCGAATAATGGTCCATAATTCGTAGGTATGAATTTCGGAATGAACATAATTAATGTTCTAAAAAAAACGGTAATAGCACAATCTGACTTGTCAAATTACCAGAATACCTCGAAAAAGACCGAATCATTAAGAAAATATTTTCTTGATAGTTTAGAGGTTAAATAGAATGAAAGAGTTATGTAACATGGTTTATAATGAGGGTATGATCTGTGAACCTTTATCACGTTCCATTAGAAACTCAGCATGACTTACTGTAATATAATCACGTTGATCAAGTGTCATTATATTATACTAACTCATGCTTCAGTTCCCAACACCACTTCAAAAATATACATATTTTAAACTCGAAGGTTTCAGAATTTAGAAACTAAAATAGTTTCTTTTATGATGTTATACAGCAAGGAGAAAATTGATTTCCGATGAGAATGATTATGGAATTATCTCCAGAAATATGGAGGATATTTATAATGAAAGATACGATAATGTCTTAGAATTTCTAATATCAGAGGATGATGAAGAATATTGTCCGCAAGGGTTTAGATTCGGAAGCAAGATATTCGTTAATGGCTTCAGCAGATACTGAATAATTTGGATTATTTGAAGGCAGGTTTAGTCTTTGTGATTTATCCACAGCCTCCTTCAGACTTTGCTCAATCCGTTTTCCAGTTCTAAACCTTCTCTTTTTCTGAGCTTTGCCAACACACTATTCTTTATCATCAAACTTTTGGCTGTTAAGGTCGTTTACAGTTTTTGCTGCTTCATCAGCATTCAAAGTTATCATAACCGAATCGTTGGTTATTAATCCGAGGTGTTTTCAAAAGTTTGAAGGGTTTGCATGAAGATTGTAATTGTCAAGATACATATGATGTTCTAGAATTTTGAACGATACAAATTTTTTTTTTCCTGGGTTTATGAATATAAGTGATGTTCTAGCACAGTTTTGAAGTCAAAGTATAGCATTTGAAAGATGTAAGAATCTAAGATTAATGTTTTCTGTTAAATCTTGGCTTAGATTCTGATTTTTCAAAATCATAATATGTAATTGAATTTGTATGGAAACGATTGTATATCGCTGTGAGCATAGTTAATAATTTTTGAATCAAAGTTGAAGAATGTACAGTATAACATATTAATTGTGAACTTATATATTTCCCGAGTATTACCTACCCGTTAAAGATTTCACAATTAATACTTTGTACAAAAGAATTTTTTTATTACCGTCTTTATAAAAATATATGTATGTATATTTTCTTCAGATGTAATACAGGTTTGATGAGTTAATATCATATTAAGCTCATTTGATTTTTGAATTGAATGAATAATCTCTAAAACATTAAGGATTACATAATCTTCGCGGAGTATTTCACTAATGAAATCAATACTTCATTATTTATTCTTATTCCTCGGTGAAGGATGTTGATGCTCGTGGAATTCTTATGAACTTCATAAGATATAAATGATGTTTTCTAGAAAGTTTCGGGTACATCGAAGATAAAAGTGTAAAATCAAACATGTAATTGATTAATACACTAAGTTCATTATGAAATGGAATTCATTGAGTTGAAACGGATATTTGTAGTTAACGATGGTTAAGTTGTTAACGAAGGATGTACATCATAGCATATTAGTAATATGAATTAACCGAGTAGTATCTACCCCTTAAAATTCACACGTAATATCTTAGTACGAAAAGATTCATGATGGTTTTAAAATTTATATATATAAGATATACATATAAATTCTTTAGATGAATTGAGTTATTACTTCATAACTCATTGATACAATATACTCGTTGTTGACTCGTAATGATGTCTACGGTGCTTTCTTGAACTGACGGAGCTTGTGATGTTAGAGGTGCTGTTGATTCTGACGATGTTGACAGCATTGACTGTGCTGGTGAGGCTAAGGGTACTGTTGATGCTGTTGGTAAAACAAGTCTAGCTTGTATCTTACACCATTCGGATAAGGGTTTCTACTCTATCTGATTTAGGGTTAAGGCTAGAATAGATAATCTCTAAACTTTAGAAATTACATAATCGCCGTAGAATGTTTCTCCGATGAAGTTATGAATCCATACTTCATCGTTTGTCGTTGCTGGTACTTCTTGGCACCTATGGTGCGTATGATGTTGATATCCGAGGTACAAATTGTGATGTTGAGGCGTGTGATGCGGATGTGGTTATTGGTGGTGGTGATGATCCTGTTGGTGTGGATGATGGTGGTACCGGTTATGCTGCGGGTGTTGCTGCTGGTGTTCGTAACCCTTGCACCATATTCTCCAAAGCCACTACCCGAGCACGAAGCTCGTTGACTTCTTCTATTATACCGGGATGATCGGTGGTTCGGACGATCGGATAAATAAGATTTATAATATGGGATAGTATATAATCATGATGAGATACTCTGGAAATGAGAGAGAAAATAGTATTACGAATAGGTTCGCCGGTAAGTGCTTCAGGTTCTTCGCCAAGAGGTGAATGTGGTGGATGGAAGGGATCACCTTCTTCTTGTCTCCAATGATTAAGTAGGCTACGAACCCATCCCCAATTCATCCAGAATAGGTGATGCTGATTGGTTGATCCATCCCGGTTACACTTTCTTCAGAGTTCAGGTGAATATCCATATCGGAATAGCTGTCGAAATTTAAGGAATTTGAACTAGATACGGGATCCATCTTGTATAATTAGAGAGATAATTTTTGATATGAAATAGATTATAGAATTTGATTGGTACTCTTCAATACATAATTTACATATGTATATATAATACCAAAATCCCGTAAATTACGGAGAAATTTTCGGAAGATGGCAGTCAAAGTTTACTGTAATAGATATGCCAAGATATGAATTTTGCCTATACACACTCTATGTAATCAATGCAATAAGACGCGTTTAGACTTAAGATGATAGACAGGTAATTTCTGACAAGAAATGATAAGCAAAAATTTTGACATGCAGACACAGTCGAAGTCCAGACTTACTAATGCATCCTAACAACTATTAGTTAGACACACTTATGCAAGACCTGGTTCACTAGGACCAACGCTCTGATACCAACTGTGACGATCGCTCCAAATCCATATGGACGAATACATCATTCATCGATTTCATTGCGAGGTATTTGACCTCTATATGATACGTTTGTAAACATTGCATTCTTTTGAAAAGGCACACCATAAATGAATATTTAAATCAAAGGTTTTCGACATCTGATGATTTCTACATATAGACAATCACCGTAAATAATAGTTTACAATAGTAATTCCATTGACAATGCAGTCAAAATAAGATACATGGTGATGATTTGGTGAATGCAACGTTTCCTTGATAAATATGCCATGTAAGACTCCATGCACATAGCTTGTCTAACATATAAGCAAACAGCGGATGACTTCTAGGGAACCTGAGAATAAACATGCTAACAAGTGTCAACACAAAGGTTGGTGAGTTCATAGTTTTAGTGTTTCGCATAATCTGTATATAAAGGTGGATCACAAGATTTCAGTTGTTTCATCCTAAACGTTTATCAAAATATTCTACGAAATTGAGCACCCTGGTAACTAAACTTAACGTATATATAATTTGTACCCTTTGTATAATCATCTTAATAATACACGCAAACCAACGTGTACGCTTCTCAAATAGCATACGTCCGTTAAAAGGCTAGCGCTCTAGCTCGGACGGGGATATCAAGCCCTATGGATCCATATACTACTACTCGCGCCCACCAGTTCTTATAACCGGCAGTTACTAGTTACCAAAGCTAAGGGATTTGGTTCAAACTAAGTATAGAATTTAGTATGTACTTGTGTCCATTGTTTTTAAAATAAAGTGCATGTAGTCTCAGCCCAAAAATATAGATTGTAAAAGCAATTAAAAAGGGAGCAAATGAAACTCACGCATATAAATATTGTATATCGGTTAATAAAGCATTTGAATGTATTCTCAGCCCAAAAATGTAGAGAGTAAAAGGGATCTTATGAAACTCACTCAAATCAGTTTTAGTTTTTGTATTCATTTTATAAAACAGCGCATGTATTCTCAGCCCAAAAATATGTATAAAAAGGGATCAATGAACTCACGCATATAAATATTGTAAAACAGTTAATAAAGCATTTGCATGTATTCTCAGCCCAAAAATGTATATAAAAAGGGAATAATGAAACTCACGCATATAAATATTGTAAAACAGTTAATAAAGCATTTGCATGTATTCTCAGCCCAAAAATGTATATAAAAAGGGAATAATGAAACTCACCTTAGCAGCACATAAAGTTGTTCATCGTAATGTGACCGAAACTCGAAATATCAAATAATCGTAGATCTCAACCTAGAGAACATATGTTGGTCAATAAATGTCTATCAAGCTAGGTCAGGTTATAGTGTATCATAATCCTAATGCTCGAGATCGACATACAAAAGTTATCCAAAGTCGTTTCAAAAAGTCAATTTTGACAGTTGTTTAACAAAATGAGACGTACCTTATATAAGGATTCATTTACTCGGTTGGTAATATTCAAAAATCCAATTTATCAATCTCATAAACAAGTTGTTTAAATCTTAATTGCAGATTCAAAAGCAATTTCAATTAACGTCAATCATAATTCAGTTGATCGTATCTTTTAATCCGTTCATCGAAACTATTCGATATCTAAATGAAAAGTCATTGATTTTTAGCCAGCTTTCCAAAAACACGCATATCATATACCTTTTACCAGTAATATATGTATTTAATTCGTGATTCATCATAAACTGTTTAACGACAAAATTTTGCATACGAGCATGCATAAATATATATACTCGAGCACTAGACATGGATACACTATTAGTATATAAAAGATAAAATATAAATGCTTACGTATCAATATTGTGATTCAATATTGCAGAAAAGTACGTAGACGCAACATAGATGATAACAGTAGGTTTGACTTGTAAATAATACCCATGAACATTACCCATAACCTCCATAGCTATAACCCATAATTTCCTTAACTTTATCCCGCTCAAAAACCCATTTTTGAAAGTGACACGCTCATAACCTCGTCATAGTATTTTATGTATATTACTAATTAATAATTAATAATACTAATAATTAATAAGATTAATAATAATATTAATCTTAATAATAATAATAATAATAATAATAATAATAATAATAATAATAAATATTTTTTGTATTTATATGCTTGAGAGATCGAGAGAAGTGAATTGTGTGTGCAAAACTGAACCGAATGATTGAGCTTTATAATGTGGCCTGATTCTGATGCCCATGCTATCGCATGGGTTTTATGCCTATTTCTCATACGATCGCATGGCCGTCAGATCCAGCTCACATATTTTTTGTTTTCTTGTTTGTCGACATAATTAAATATAATATATATATAATATATATAATTTAAATAATTAATTATATATTATATTAAATTCATGTGCACAGTTGACTTGTAATTTTCGTTCCGATGACTCGTACGTTGTCACTCGACTTATGTCCCGGTTCCGGTTTCTCGAACGCATTTTCGTACGCTTAGAAAACTCGCAATTTAAGTTTTGTGACTCGTACTTTTGTCAAAATATAGTCTTAAATTATCAATAAACTATATCATTCAAAGTGTATCTTAAACTTTCGAGTGTTTTGGTCATTTACTTCTATAAATCATTGTCTCGCTATTTGTTAATATATATATATAATAACAAATCGTTTTATGACCAAGTTAATATATATTTTCAACATTCATAAACACGTTTTAAATATACGTCGTAAGTTATTCATACAATTAATATTCCAACTTATCATATATATTCAAATAAATATTTAAACCAATAAGTTTAATGTACTGTATCAAAAAAAATAATACATTGTTACATTTTCAAGTTATAGTATATATATATATATGTATTTATATACATATAATTGTTCGCGAATCGTCGAGAACAACCGAAAGGTATTTGAATATATGAAAATAGTTAAAAAATTTTGAGATTCAGTTTTACAGACTTTGTTTATCGTGTCGAAAATGTTACTCATACAAAGATTAAGTTTAAATTTGGTCAGAAATTTTCGGGTCATCACACCTAACCTAACTTAGAACTTGAACCCTCAACTTCAAAGTTATAAGGGTGACATCGATACCATTAAGCCATTGACTCTTTGGTATAATAATAATAATAATAATAATAATAATAATAATAATAATAATAATAATAATAATAATAATAATAATAATAATAAGAAAAAATTACGCTATTTGTACCTGTAGTTTGTACAATTTTGCATGACAAAATCTAAACCTTCTTTTTTGCATAATTGGTGCATAGACTTTGCTTATTTTACTTGTTTGGTACCAACACCTCATATGTGAAATGTCCCGTTCATATTGATTATAAACGTTTCATATTAATTGATTTCGTTGCGAGGTTTTTACCTCTATATGAGACGTTTTTCAAAGACTGCATTCGTTTTTAAAACAAACCATAACCTTTATTTTATCTACAAGGTTAAAAGGACACCACCTAGATTATCAGAAATGATAATCTAAAATATCACACTTACACACTACCAATACATATTGGTTTACAATATTAATATGTTACAACAAAGTAAATTTCGAATGCAGTTTTAAACAATATTATACAAGCATGCTGACTCCAAATCTTGTCCATATATTAGCATGCAACAGCGGAAGCTCTTAATAATCACCTGAGAATAAACATGCTTTAAACGTCAACAAAAATGTTGGTGAGTTATAGGTTTAACCTATATATTTATCAAATCACAATAATAGACCACAAGATTTCATATTTCAGTATACATCCCATACATAGAGATAAAAATCATTCATATGGTTTGAACACCTGGTAACCGACATTAACAAGATGCATATAAGAATATCCCCATCATTCCGGGACATCCATCGGACATGATATAAAAACTCGAAGTACTAAGGCATCCGCTACAACGGATGGGGTTTGTTGGGCCCAATAGATTTATCTTTAGGATTCGTGTCAATTAGTAGACTGGTTTACTAATTCTTAGGTTACCAAGTAAAAGGGGCATATTCGGCTTCGATCGTTCAACCATAGAAAGTAGTTTCATGTACTTGTGTCTATTTTGTAAAACATTTTATAAAGCTACATGTATTCTCATCCCAAAAATATTAGATTTTAAAAGTGGGACTATAACTCACTTTCACAGATTTTTACTTCGTCGGAAAGTAAGACTTGGTCACTGGTCGATTCACGAACCTATAACAAATATGTATGTATCAAAGTATGTTCAAAATATATTTACAATATTTTTTAATACGTTTTACTGTTTTAAGTTTATTAAGTCAGTTGTCCTTGTTAGTAACCTACAACTAGTTGTCCACAGTTAGATGTACAGAAATAAAGCAATATATATTATCTCGAATCAATCCACGACCTCGTGTATACAAGCCTCGGGCTAGATCACAACTCAAAGTATATAATATTTTGGAATCAACCTCAACCCTGTATAGCTAACTCCAACATTACTGCATATAGAGTGTCTATGGTTGTTCCGAATATATATATATATATATATATATATATATATATATATATATATATATATATATATATATATATATATATATATATATATATATATATATATATATATATATATGGGTCTATATGATATGTCAAAACATTGTATTCGTGTCTATGGTATCCCAAGATTACATAATATATTAGGATATATGTATAATACAATATGAGTTAGCTAGGATATGATTAATATAGATTTGTTACCAATTTTCACGTAGTTACAACAAGCAAAAATATCCAATTTTATTTTACCCATAACTTTTTCGTTTTAAATCCGTTTTGAGTGTTTCAAGTTGCTATGGTTTCATATTGATCTTAAGTTTATGAATCTAAACAGAAATAGTATAAGTTTATAGTCGGAAATACAGGTTACAAGTCGTTTTTGTAAAGGTAGTCATTTCAGTCGAAAGAACGACGTCTAGATGACCATTTTGGAAAACATACTCCCACTTTGAGTTTAACCATGATTTTTTGATATAGTTTCATGTTCATAAGAAAAATCATTTTCTCAGAAGAACAACTTTTAAATCAAAGTTTATCATAGTTTTTAATTAACTAACCCAAAACAGCCCGCGGTGTTACTACGACGGCGTATATCCGATTTTACGGTGTTTTTCGTGTTTTCAGGTTTTAAATCATTAAGTTAGCATATCATATAGATATAGAACATGTGTTTAGTTGATTTTAAAAGTCAAGTTAGAAGAATTAACTTTTGTTTGCGAACAAGTTTAGAATTAACTAAACTATGTTCTAGTGATTATAAGTTTAAACCTTCGAATAAGGTAGCTTTATATATATGAATCGAATGATGTTATGAACATAATTACTACCTCAGGTTTTGTGGATAAACCTACTGGAAATGAGAAAAATAGATCTAGCTTCAAAGGATCCTTGGATGGCTTGAAAGTTCTTGAAGCAAAATCATGACACGAAAACAAGTTCAAGTAAGATTTCCACTCGAAATAAGATTGTTAAAGTTATAGAAATTGAATCAAAATTTGAATATGAGTATTACCTTATATTAGAAAGATATATTACTATAAATAAGAAAGATTTCTTGAGGTTGGATGATCACTCAAAGTGGATTTGCAAGATTGGAAGTAAGCTAGCAAACTTGGAAATGTTGTTGGTGTGTTCTTGAGTAGTTGTTTTATAACTTGGTTTATGTCTGGATTTATGAACTAGATTGAGCTAGATTTTGTTGAAGATGATGAAGAACACTTAGAATAAAGTAAGAACACTTGAGAGAGAGTAATTTGATTCAAGAAAAATTGAAAATGAATGTGTTTGTGTACTCCTCATTTCACGTGAACTTGCATTAGTCATATAGGCTCCATCAGTTTGTTATTTTGTGAGATATTTCATACTAGATGTTAAATGATTGTTCCCACATGGTTAGGTGACTCACATGGGCTGCTAAGAGCTGATCATTGGAGTGTATATACCAATAGTAAATACATTTAGAAGCTGTGTATTGTACGAGTACAAATACGAGTGCATACGAGTAGAATTATTGATGAAAATGAATGAGGATGTAATTGTAAGCATTTTTGTTAAGTAGAAGTACTTTGATAAGTGTCTTGAAGTCTTTCAAAAGTGTATGAATACATATTAAAACACTACGTGTAAATACATTTTAACTGAGTCGTTAAGTCATCGTTAGTCGTTACATGTATATGTTGTTTTGAAACCTTTAGGTTAACGGTATTGTTAAATGTTGTTAACCCATTGTTTATTATATCTAAAGAGATGTTAAATTGTTACATTATCATGATATTATGATATATAAGATATCTTAGTATGATATATATACAGTTAAATGTCGTTACAACGATAATCGTTACATATATGTCTCGTTTCGAAATCATTAAGTTAGTAGTCTTATTTTTACATATGTAGTTCATTGTTAATACACTTAATGATATATTTACTTATCATTTAACATAATTAACCAAGTGTATCAATATCTTAATATGATTCATATGTACTTAGTAAGACGTTGTTATAACGATAATCGTTATATATATCGTTTTCGAGTTTCTTAAATCAATAGTCTCATTTTTATGTATATAACACATTGTTAAAATACCTAATGAGATACTTACTTGTCATAATATCATGTTAACTATATATATAACCATATATATGTCATCATATAGTTTTTACAAGTTTTAACGTTCGTGAATCACCGGTCAACTTGGGTGGTCAATTGTCTATATGAAACCTATTTCAATTAATCAAATCTTAACAAGTTTGATTGCTTAACATGTTGGAAACACTTAATCATGTAAATAACAATTTCATTTAATATATATAAACATGGAAAAGTTCGGGTCACTACAATATGTGCAACACATGTGAGGGTAATTTCGTCAATTTATGTATAACTAGTAAATGAGCCCCCACGCATCGCAGCGGAAGGCCAGAACGGACACTAAGGGAAAACATAATAATAAAAAAACAATGTGTATGAATAATAGCCCGAGATATTTAGCGTTTTTTGAAAAGCGTTCATTTTGCGTATAGGTAGTTGTGTTGTGTTCGTAAAATTATTTCGAGTTAAACCGTGGTTTCGAAAAAATTTAACGCGTGGGCAAGCGAGAAGATGTGGTCCGTTGAAGATTTAGGTGAGTTTTTTTTTTTTTTTTTTTTAAGTTTTTTTATTTAGAAATATGTAAGTTTCACTTTAGCCTTTAGAGTTTGGGGTGTTTGACATTTGTTAGTAAAGGGTGTCAGTGAGTACGACGATTTAAGCGGAACGTACAAATCTTCTAAGCATGGAAGTGGGCTACTATTCATCAATAGTAACCCACTTTTGCTCAAATGTATATATATATACAATAAGCAAAACTTAGGTATCAATCATGAAAAAAAAAAGTTAATGTTTTGTCATGCAAAAGTGTACAAACTACGAGTACCAATAACGTAATTTTTTCTATTAATTACTTTAAATAAATTATTTATTATTATTATTATTATTATTATTATTATTATTATTATTATTATTATTATTATTATTATTATTATTATTAATCTTTGTTAAGCCAATAATAACTAAAGATAAACCGGCCCATAACTATATATTATCTCTGTACATACGAGTACACATCCATCTTTTCCTATGTACATCAAGAACTTTAAAAATTGTTAAACAAAATCGATCAAAATCGACTAATATTCAAAACATGTAACAGATCATATACATCGATCCCTTATTCAACCCAAAAAACGATAAGTATCATCTTCACATTCTAGCTCTTGTTCTTGTGCTACTTTAGGGCTATAATTTCGAGATAATTTATTCGGCCACCATAGTAACAAAAATTGAACTAACACCAAACCCAAAAACATAAAGAAACTTTCAAATCCAGAAAATTGAACGTCAAATGCAAAAACAAAATCGAAATCACAACAAATTTTAAGAACATTAATTTAGTTAATTTGAATTTAATTTGACAATGAATATCAACAGCAAACAAAGTTTTAAATCTAAATAATATAATCCCCTAACAAAATAGTGATATTAAAAATTCACTAAAAAAGATCTAAGAATTGGAGATGGCTGAAGTGCTCTTCATCTGCACATCACAAACTCATACATGAACATGTGACTCGATTAAAGAGAACTCTGGTTGCAATACAGCCGTCGTTATATTCCCAAATCAGACTAACAATTTTAATAATAATAATAATAATAATAATAATAATAATAATAATAATAATAATAATAATAATAACAATAACAATAATAATAATAATAATAATCCATTTAAAGTAATTGAAAGAAAAAATTACGCCATTGATACCCGTGGTTTGTACACTTTTGCATGACAAAACTTAAACTTTTTTTCTTTTTCATGATTGATACCTAGGCTTTGTTTATTATACATA